>NC_057814.1:159153647-159453647 GCF_018294505.1 Triticum aestivum
GTCGCCGCGCTGACCGCGCCCGCGGTCACCCCCGACGCCTCTCTACGCCCGCGTCCCCGTCCCGGCCAGCCACTGCATCACTGCGACCCTGTCCTCGCCTCGCCCGTGTCATGCCACATCCGTCCGCGCCCTCCTTGCCCCGCCGCTGGACCTGCTCCGGCAGTCGCGCTCGTCGCGGCCCTTGATCTCGCTCTCCCGTTGCTGCTCGACGCCTGTGAACGGAAACGTTTTCCTTCGAGCGACTGTGTGGGATGTACATACAAACGGAAACGTTTAGCAGGGACTGACTATGTGGGATGTACTTGCGGCCAGAAACAATTTCACCGTATAATTGTATTTTTTTTAGCTCTACTGTACGCATTTCCATATTTGAGCGCTCGCCGGTCGCACACGACCTCATTTTGCCGAACGTGTGTGCCAGGAGGGCATATCCCTGACGGTTTCTGGGTCATGTGGGAAGGACCCCCTATCGCCCACACTCACTTGGTGACGGTTCCAGATGCCGTCGCAGAAAGGGGTTTTAAACTGTTTATTTAGGAGCTCACTGTACTAGTGTAAGATAACCCAAAACTTGAAAACTTCAGTCACACAAAACTCAACAAAACCTTCATGAGATCCGTTAGTATAAGAAAGCAAATCACTACTATAAGTACTGTAGCAAACCAATTCATATTTTATTCTTGAATTATATCTGTTGTATTCCAACTTTTCTACGGCAAAACATCATCAAACAAAACCATAGAATCATCAAAACAAGCACACAACACAAAGAAAACAGAATCTATCAAAAACAGAACAGTCTGTAGTAATCTGGATATTTCGAATACTTCTGAAACTCTAAACATCTTGAGAAATTAGGAAACCTGAGCAATTTGTATGTTAATCTTTTGCAAAAAGAATTGGTATTTTATCAGGCTCTAGTTAGAAATGAGAATTATTTTTGTGAGCACAAAAGTTTCTGTTTTAAGCAAGATCAAACAACTATCACCCAAGAAGATCCTAAAGGATTTACTTGGCACAAACACTAATTAAAACACAAAAACACAATCATAACAGTATCATAATTTTGCTAACACTCAAGAACAAAAAGCAAAAATCAAAAATAAATTTTATTCATTGGGTTGCCTCCCAGCAAGCGCTATCGTTTTACGCCCTTAGCTAGGCATAAAGCAAGGATCTAAGTTTTGTCATCTTTGTTTTGATATCCATAAGATGCTCTCATGATTGATTCATAAGGTGGCCTAATTCTTGTTATAGGGAAGTGTTCCATGCCCTTCCTTACTGGAAATTGGAACTTAATATTGCCTTCTTTCATATCATACGGCACCGATAGTGCGTAAAAATGGTCTACCAAGAATAATTGGACAAGACGGATTGCAATCAATATCAATAACAATAAAATCCATGGGCACATAATTCCTATTTGAAATAATAAGAATATCATTAATTCTTCCCATAGGCTTTTCAATAGTAGAATCCGCCAAGTGCAAATTTAAAGAACATTCTTCAATATCGGTAAGACCAAGACATCACATAAAGATTTCGGAATTGTCGAAACACTAGCACCCAAGTCACACAAAGCAAAACACTCATAATTTTTAATCTTGACTTTGATAGTAGGTTCCCATTCATCATGCAATTTTCTAGGAAATAAAACTTCGAATTCCAACTTTTCTTCTAAAGCTTTCATCATAGCATCAACAATATGTTTAGTAAAAGATTTATTTTGTTCATAAGCATGGGGTGAATTTATCATGGATTGCAACAAAGAAATACAATCAATAAAAGAGCAACTACCATAATTAAAGTCTTTGTAATCCAAAAGAGTGGGCACATCACTAGTTAAAGTCTTGACCTCTTTAAACCCACTTTTATCAATTTTCTCAACAAGATTTTCACCCTCTGAATTATCAGAACGCCTTCTAACTAAAGTTGACTCTTCTCCAGTCCCCTTTTCATGAATCTTAATTTTACTAAACAAGAAATCAATAGAACAAACACCAATCACTTTAAGATCTTCATCACTTTTATGAAAGTAATCGCTAGAAAACGCTTTTTCTAAAAATTCTCTTTTAGCTCTAAGCATAGCAATTCTTTTCTTACTTTCATCCATAGAAACATAAAAGAGCTTTAATTGATTCTTCTACCTTAGGCACAAAAATTTTCATCTTGAGATTTTCCACATCATGAGAAATTCTATCAACACTTCTAGACAAATCATCAATCTTATTCAACTTTTCTTCTATGGTAGTGTTGAAAACTTTTTGCGTGTTGATAAATTATTTAATATTATTCTCAAGATCAGAGGTGCTCCTATTATTATAAGAAGGATTTCCATAGTAATTACCATAATTATTAGAGGAATTACTAGAAAAAGGCCTAGGATTAAAATTACCTCTATAAGCATTGTTGTTGAAATTGTTGCGCGAGATAAAATACACATCTACCGCATCACTATTTTGCTCAATCAAAGTAGACAAAGGCATATCATTGAAATCAATAGGAGCACTTTTACTAGCAACCAATTTCATAAGAGCATCAACTTTTTCACTCAAAAAAGAAATTTATTCAACCAAATTAACTTTTTTACTAGTAGGAGCTCTTTCGGTATGCCATTGTGAATAATTTGCCATAATATTATCAAGCAATTTAGTGGCTTAACCCAAAGTAATTTCCATAAAAGTACCACCAGCGGCGGAATCTAAAAGATTACGAGAAACAAAATTCAACCCCGCATAAAATTTTTGTATGATCATCCAAAGATTTAACCCATGAGTTGGGCAATTCCCTAGCATCATTTTCATCCCTTCCCAAGATTGTGCAACATTCTCATGTTCAAGTTGCTTGAAATTCATGATCTGGGTTCTAAGGGAAATAATTTTTGCGAGCGGAAAATACTTAGTGATAAAAGCATCTTTGCACTTATTCCAAGAATTGATACTATTGCGAGGCAAAGAAGAAAACCAAATTTTTGCAGAATCACGCAATAAAAACAGAAATAATTTCATCTTCACAACATCATTGTCCACATATATTTTCTTTTGCATACCACATAATTCCATGAAGGTATTAAGATGGGACGCGACGTCCTCATTAGGAGTACCGGAAAATTGATCTTTCATGACAAGATTCAACAAAGCAGTATTAATATCACAAGATTCCGCACTAGTGGTGGGAGGAGCAATAGGAGTGCCAATAAAATCATTGTTGTTGGTATTTTATAAATCACACAACTTGGTGTTCTCTTGAGTCATGGTGACTACGCAACAAGATTGCACTAAAAAATAGATCTGGTAAGAAAACGGCAAATCAAAAAGAGGGCGAATAAAAACGGCAATTTTTTGTGAAGTGGGGCAGAGGAAAACGAGAGGCAATTGGCAAATAATGTAAATTGCGAGGAGATGAGATTTGTGACTAGGAACCTGGTAGATGTTGAAAATCCTCCCCGGCAACGGCGCCAGAAATTCCTTTTGATGTGGCTTGAAGCTACGTCGATATTTCCCCAAAGAGGAAGGGATGATGCATCACAGCGACGGTAGGTATTTCCCTCAGTGATGAAACCAAGGTTATCGAACCAGTAGGAGAACCAAGCAACACTACGTAAAAAACACCTGCACACAAATAACAAATACTCGCAACCCGACGTGTAAAAGGGGTTGTCAATCCCTTTCGGGTAGCGGTGCCGGAAATTGGCAAACGGACGTGATAAAAATATGATAGATTGGATCGCGGGAACGCGAGATAAAATAAATAAGAATAAATTGCAGCAAGGTATTTTGTATTTTTAGTTTAATAGATCTGAAAATAAAAGGCAGATAAAGTAGATCGCAAAGGCAAATAATATGAGAAAGAGACCTGGGGGCCGTAGGTTTCAGTAGTGGCTTCTCTCGAGAAAAATAGCAAACGGTGGGTAAACAAATTACTGTTGGGCAATTGATAGAACTTCAAATAATCATGACGATATCCAGGCAATGATCATTATATAGGCATCACGTCCAAGATTAGAAGACCGACTCCTGCCTGCATCTACTACTATTACTCCACACATCGACCACTATCCAGCATGCATCTAGTGTATTAAGTTCATGGGGAAACGGAGTAATGCCATAAGAATGATGACATGATGTAGATAAGATATATTAATGTAGAAATAGACCCCATCATTTTGTCCTTAGTAGCAACGATACATACGTGTCGGTTCCCCTTCTGTCACTGGGATCAAGCACCGTAAGATCGAACCCACTACAAAGCACCTCTTCCCATTGCAAGATAAATAGATCAAGTTGGCCAAACAAAACCCAAATACCGGAGAAGAAACACGAGGCTATAAGCAATCATGCATATAAGAGATCAAAGAAACTCAAATAAGTTTCATGGATAAAAAGATAGATCTGATCATAAACTCAAAGTTCATCCGATCCCAACAAACGCACCGCAAAAAGAGTTACATCATATGGATCTCCAAGAGACCATTCTTTTGAGAATCAAACAAGAGAGAGATAGGAAGCCATCTAGCTACTAACTACGGACCCGAAGGTCTACAAAGAACTACTCGTGCATCATCGGAGAGGCACCAATGGAAGTGGTGAACCCCTCCGTGATGGTGTCTAGATTGGATCTGGTGGTTCTGGACTCTGCGGTGGCTGGAATTGATTTTCGTCGTCTCCCCTAGGGTTTCTGGAATATTGGGGTATTTATAGAGCAAAGAGGCGGTTCAGGGGGCACCCGAGGTGGGCACAACCCACCAGGGTGCGCCTGGGCCTCCTGGCGCTCCCTGGTGGGTTGTGCTCCCCTCGGAGCATCCCCAGGCGCTTCTCCGGCCGACTGGATGTCTTCTGGTCCAAAAAAAATCCACAAAAAGTTTCACTGCGTTTGGACTCCGTTTGGTATTGATTTCCTGTGATGTAAAAAACATGCAGAAAACAACAACTGGCACTTGGCACTATGTCAATAGGTTAGTACCAAAAAATGATATAAAATGACTATAAAATGATTATAAAACATCCAAGAATGATAATATAACAACATGGAACAATAAAAAATTATAGATACGTTGGAGATGTATCAACTCTCAACAAATTTCATGTGACATACTTCTTATATGTGAAGTCATTACTCTCCATAAGGTCATTGTATGATCTTTTTATTTCTTTTTTCTTTTTCTTTTTCTCATGATCATAGCAAGAAAGCAAATCCCTCAACTCAAAACTTACCTTTATTATATAACTCTCGTACTCGATTACATAGAGGGAACACAAAGCAAAACTCAAGGCTAGATCATACTAAAAACTTAATTCTAATAAACCAAGATATAACCAAAAGGATCGAACTAAAAAAATGACAAAAGTAAAGGTGTGATGGTCATACGATACCGGGGCACCTCCCCCAAGCTTGGAACAAGCCAAGGGGAGTGCCCATACCCATGCATTTAGATCTCTTTCTTCGGGGGTGATGATGATGGAGTTGTTCAATTCTTCTTCTGCAGCTTGCGTCTGAGGCTAAAATTTTCCTCCCTCAGATCCTCATTCTCAAGCTCGAGTTTCATTATCTTTTTGCATAATGCCGCCTTGCTGTCCTGCAAAAAACGTGGTGGGATAGATTGGACCTTAGGAAGGCTTGACTTCTTGAATTCCACATGGATATCGCCAGGTTGAGGTAGTGGATCTTCATCTTGGTTAGAACTATCATCCCTTGTCCTCTCCATGTCGGAGTCTTCCTCCTCCTCCGTAGTCCAGCCATAATGCTCTACCTCTACATAAACCTTTGGGTTGGCAATGAAATTAGCAACATAGCTCTCTCCCTCCAAATCTTTAGACGACATATTTTCAGATCTGCCAGGAAAATAGCACGAAACAAGAACAGAGGAATTTGCCATGGTACGGTGGTCAAAACCTTCGGGAGATTATATAATAAATTTTTACCGACCAAAAGGAGTATTCCACAAGAAAACGGAGTCCGAAGGGCACACGAGGTGGCCACAAGCCACAGGGGCGCGCCCAGGGGGGTAGGGTGCGCCCTCCAGGCTTGTCGCCTCCTCGTGCACTCTTCGGACTACTTTTAATTTTCCTAATTTATTAAATATTCCAAAACGGAGAAAAATTGCCATTGAAAAAGTTTTGGGCTCGGTTTACTTACCATACCATATACCTATTCCTTTTCGGAGTCTGAAACATTCTGGAAAGTCTCCCTTATGTACACCTCCGGTGTTATGGTATTAATAATGTTTGTCTCAACATTTATGGGTGTACCTGAGATATAATGTTTGATTCTCTGCCCGTTTACCACCTTCGGGTTGGTGCCTTCGGCGTTGTTGATTTTGATGGCACCGGAACGGTAAACTTCTTCGACAATGTAAGGCCCTTCCCAGTTGGAGAGAAGTTTCCCTGCAAAAAATCTTAAACGAGAATTGTATAGCAAGACAAGGTCACCTACATTAAATTCACGCTTCTGTATCCTTTTGTCATGCCACCTTTTAACTTTTTCTTTAAACAACTTGGCATTCTCATAGGCTTGGGTTCTCCATTCATCAAGTGAGCTAATGTCAAATAACCTCTTTTCACCGGCAAGTTTGAAATCATAGTTGAGCTCTTTAATTGCCCAATAAGCTTTATGTTCTAGTTCAAGAGGTAAGTGACATGCTTTTCCATAAACCATTTTATATGGAGACATACCCATAGGGTTTTTGTAAGCAGTTCTATAAGCCCATAATGCATCATCAAATTTGTTAGACCAATTCTTTCTAGATCTATTAACAGTCTTTTGCAGGATCAATTTAATGTCTCTATTGCTCAATTCTACTTGACCACTAGACCGAGGATGGTAAGGAGATGCAATTATATGGTTGATATCATACTTAGCAAGCAATTTACGGAAAGCACCATGAATAAAGTGTGAACCACCATCAGTCATCAAATATCTATGGACTCCAAACCTCGGAAAAATAACTTCTTTAAGCATTTTAATGGAAGTGTTATGATCAACACTACTAGCTTCTACCCACTTAGTAACATAATCAATAGCAACCAAAATATGCATATACCCATTAGAGGAAGGAAAAGGTCCCATATAATCAAAGCCCCAAACATCAAATGGTTCAATAACAAGTGAATAGTTCATAGGCATTTCCTGACGTCTACTAATATTACCAATTCTCTGGCATTCATCACAAGAAAAGACATACTTATGGGCATCTTTGAAGAGTAGGCCAATAAAAACTGGATTGTAATACCTTGTGTGCAGTTCTATCTCCAGCATGGCGTCCTCCATAAGTTTCAAAGTGACACTTGCGTAGGATCTATTCCTGTTCATGCTTGGGTACGTGCTACTTCTTGAGCTTGCGTTGGTTTTTCCTTGAAGAGGAAAGGGTAATGCAGCAAAGTAGAGATAAGTATTTCCCTCAGTTTGAGAACCAAGGTATCAATCTAGCAGGAGACAACACACAAATCACCAATACCTGCACAAACAATCAAACAACTTGCACCCAATGCGATAAAGGGGTTGTCAATCCCTTCACGGTTACTTGCAAAAGTGAGATCTAATAGAGATAGATGAAACTAAACAAAAGATAAAGTAAATATTTTTGGGTTTTTTGGTTTATAGATCAGAAAGTAAAAGATTGCAAACTACTAGATCAGAAACTTATATGATTGAAAATAGACCGGGGGCCATAGGTTTCACTAGAGGCTTCTCTCAAGATAGCAAATAATACGGTGGGTGAACAAATTACTGTTGAGCAATTGATAGAAAAGTGCAAAGTTATGACGATATCTAAGGCAATGATTATGAAATATAGGCTTCATGTCTGTGTCAAGTAGACCGGCTCGTGCCTGCATCTACTACTATTAGTCCACACATCGACCGACTGCTACCTACATCTAGAGTATTAAGTTCATGAAGAATAGGGTAACACATTAAGTAAGATGACATGATGTAGAGGAATAAACTCAAGCAATATGATGTAAACCCCATCTTTTTATCCTCGATGGCAACAATACAATACGTGCCTTGCTGCCCCTACTGTCACTTGGAAAGGACACCGCAAGATTGAACCCAAAGCTAAGGACTTCTCCCATTGCAAGAAAAACCAATCTCGTTGGCCAAACCAAACCGACAGTTCGAAGAGAATTACAAAGATATCAAATCATGCATAAAAGAATTCAGATAAGATTCAAATAATATTCATAGATAAGTTGATCATAAATCCACAATTCATCGGATCTCAACAAACACACCGCAAAAGAAGATTACATCGGGTAGATCTCCGAGAACATCAAGGACAACATGGTATTGAGAATCAAAGATAGAGAAGAAGCCATCTAGCTACTAGCTATGGACCCGTAGGTCTGTGGTAAACTACTCACGCATCATCGGAAGGGCAATAGAGTTGATGTAGAAGCCCTCCGTGATCGAGTCCCCCTCCGGCAGGATGCCGGAAAAGGCCCCTAAATGGGATCTCATGGGAACAGAAGGTTGCAGTGGTGAACAAGTGTTTTCGTAGATACTTCTCGTGGTTTGGGAATATATGTGAATATATAGGAGGAAGATCTAGGTCAGGGGGTCACCGAAGGGCCCTCCACCCTTGTGGCCGCCTCATGGCTCTTCTGACTTGCACTCCAAGTCTCCTGGGTGTCTTCTGGTCCAAGAAAAATCATCGCGAAGGTTTTATTCCGTTTGGACTCTGTTTGGTATTCCTTTTCTGTGAAGCTCTAAACCAATGAAAAAATAGAATCTGGCACTGGGCTGTAGGTTAATAGGTTAGTCCCAAAAATAATATAAAATATCATATTAATGCATATAAAACATCCAAAATAGATTATATATTAGCATGAAACAATAAATAATTATAGATATGTTGGAGATGTATCAAGCATCCGCATGCTTAATTCCTACTCGTCCTCGAGTAGGTACATGATAAAAACAAATTTTTTGATGTGGAATGGTACCTAACATATCTATTCATGTAATTTTTCTTTATTGTGGCATGCATGTTCAAATTCATAAGATTCAAAACAAAATTTTAGTATTGACATAAAAACAATAATACTTCAAGCATACTAACAAGGCAATTATGTCTTCTCAAAATAACATGGCCAAAGAAAGCTTATCCCTACAAAATCATATAGTCTGGCTATGCTCCATCTTCATCACACAAAATATTCAAATCATGCACAACCCCGATGACAAGCCAAGCAATTGTTTCATACTTTTGATGCTCTCAAACTTTTTCAACATTCACGCAATACATGAGCGTGAGCCATGGACATAACACTATAGGTGGAATAGAATATGGTGGTTGTGGAGAAGACAAAAAGAAGGAGATAGTCTCACATCAACTAGGCGTATCAACGGGCTATGGAGATGCCCATCAATAGATATCAATGTGAGTGAGTAGGGATTGCCATGCAACGGATGCACTAGAGCTATAAGTTTATGGAAGCTCAATAAGAAACTAAGTAGGTGTGCATTCAACTCGCTTGCTCACGAAGACCTAGGGCAATTTTAGGAAGCCCATCATTGGAATATACAAGCCAAGTTCTATAGTGAAAAATTCCCACTAGTATATGAAAGTGATAACATATGAGACTCTCTATTATGAAGGTCATGGTGCTACTTTGAAGCACAAGTGTGGTAAAAGGATAGTAACATTGCCCCTTCTCTCTTTTCTCTCATTTTTATGTGCACTTTTTTTGCCTCTTTTATTTTTTGTAAAGTTTGGAGACTCATCCCCACCTGTGGGGGAATCATAGCTTCCATCATCCTTTCCTGACATGCGACAATGCTCTAAAAATGAAGATCATCACACTTTTATTTACTTACAAATCAAGAATTACAATTCGATACTTAGAACGAAATATGACTCTATATGGATGCCTCCGGTGGTGTACTGGGATGTGCAATGAATCAAGAGTGACATGTATGAAAGAACTATGAAAGGTGGCTTTGCCACAAATACAATGTCAACTACATGATCTTGCAAAGCAATATGACAATGATGGGAATGTCATAATAAACGGAACGGCGGGAAGTTGCATGGCAATATATCTCGGAATGGCTATGGAAATGCCAAAATAGGTAGGTATGGTGGCTGTTTTGAGGAAGGTATATGGTACCGGCGAAAGTTGCACGGTACCGATGAAAGTTGCGTGGTACTAGAGAGGCTAGCAATGGTGGAAGGGTGAGAGTGCGTATAATCCATGGACTCAACATTAGTCATAAAGAACTCACACACTTATTGCAAAAATCTATTATTTATCGAAACGAAGTACGACACGCATGCTCCTGGGGGGAAAGATTGGTAGGAAAAGACCATCGCTCGTCCCCGACCGCCACTCATAAGGAAGATAATCAATAAATAAATCATGCTCCAACTTCATCACATAACGGTTCACCATACGTACATGCTACGGGAATCACAATCTTTAACACACGTATTTCTACAATCCACAATTACTCACTAGCATGACTCTAATATCACCATCTTTATATCTCAAAACAATCACAAGGAATCAAACTTCTCATAGTATTCAATGCACTTTATATGAAAGTTTTTATTATATCCCTCTTGGATGTCTATCATATTAGGACTAAATTTATAACCAAAGCAAATTAGCATGCTGTTTAGAGACTCTCAAAATAATATAAGTGAAGCATGAGAGTTCAACAATTTCTATAAAATAAAGCCACTGATGTGCTCTAAAAAGATATAAGTGAAGCACTAGACCAAAATTGCCTAGCTCAAAATATATAAGTGAAGCACATAGAGTATTCTAATAAATCACGATTCATGCGTGTCCCTCTCAAAAGGTGTGTACATCAAGGATGATTGTGGCAAATTAAAAAGTAAAGACTCATACCATACAAATCGCTCCAAGCAAAACACATATCATGTGGTGAATAAAATATTGCCTCAAATAAAAATACCGATAGGCGAAGGCGAAAGAGGGGATGCCTTTCGGGGCATCCCCAAGCTAAGGCTCTTAGTTGTCCTTGAATATTACCTTGGGGTGCCTTGGGCATCCCCAAGCTTAGGCTCTTGGTTGTCCTTGAATATGACCTTGGGTTGCCTTGGGCATCCCCAGGCTTAGGCTCTTTCCACTCCTTATTCCATAGTCCATCAAATCCTTACCCGGAACTTGAAAACTTCACAGCACAAAAGTCAACAGAAAATATCATAAGCCCCGTTAGTATAAGAAACTAAATCACCACCTTTGGTACTGTTGTGAACTCATTCTTTATTTATATTGGTGTAATATCTACTGTATTCCAACTTTTCCATGGTTCATACTGATGACCCACAAGTATATGAGATTATTGTAGCCTTTTCAATAAGTAAGAATGTCGAACCCAACGAGGAGCAGAAGGAAATGACAAGTGGTTTTCAGCAAGGTAATGTCTGCATGTGCTAAAATTGTAAGTAACTGAGTAGTCTGATAGCCTAAGGGTACACGGGAATTTCATCTAGTCACTTCCATGATGTTGATTCGATTCATGTTCGCTACTTTGATAATTTGATATGTGGGTGGACCGGTGCTTAGGTGCTATTGTTACTTGAGCAAACCTCCTACTTATGATTAACCCCCTCGCAAGCATCCACAACTACGAGAAAAGTATTAAGAATAAATTCTAACCATAGTGTTAAACTTTTGGATCCAATCGGTCCCTTACGGAATAGAGTTTAAGCTTCTGTCACTCTCGCAACCCATCATCTACTAACTACCCCACAATGCATTCCCTTAGTCCCAAATATGGTGAAGTGTCATGTAGTCAACGTTCATATGACACCACTAAGGGAATGACAACATACATACTATCAAAATATCGAACACATATCAAGTTCATGTGATTACTTGCAACATGATTTCTCCCGTGACCTCAAGAACAAAAGTAACTACTCACAAATGATAAACATGCTCAAGATCAGAGGGATATTAAATAGCATATTGGATCTGAACATATAATCTTCCACAAAGTAAACCATATAGTAATCAACTACAAGATGTGTGATCAACACACTACTAGTCACCCACAAGCACCAACCTATAGTTCCGGTACAAAGATTGAACACAAGAGATGAACTAGGGTTTGAGAGGAGATGGTGTTGTTGAAGATGTTGATGGAGATTACCCTCTCCAAGATGGGAGAGTTTTTGGTGATGATAATGACAATGATTTCCCCCTCTGGGAGGGAAGTTCCCCCGGCAGAATCGCTCCGCCGGAGGGCAAAAGTGCTCCTGCCCAAGTTCCGCCTCGAGATGGCGGCGCTCCGTCCTGGAAGTCCTCTGGTTACTTTCTCTAGGCCAAATGACTTATATACCAGACGATAGGCACCGGAGGTGGGCCAAGGAGGGCACAACCCACCAGGGCAAGCCTGGCTCCCTGGCACGCCCAGGTAGGTTGTGCCCAGCTGGTGGGCCCCCTCTGGTACTTATTGGCTCCAATATTTCTTATATATTCCATAAAAAATCCCTGTAAAGTTTCAGCTCATTTGGAGTTGTGCAGAATAGGTAGCCTGATGTAGCCTTTTTAGGTCCAGATTTCCAGCTGCCCGTTTGTGTGAACCTTGCAAATTATGAGAGAAAAGGCATTAGAATTACTCCAAAAAGCATTATTATGCATGAAAACATTAAATAACAGTAGGTAAACATGATGCAAAATGGATGTATCAACTCCCCCAAGCTTAGACCTCGCATGTCCTCAAGCGAAAACCAAAATCGAAAAACATGTCCACATGCTTAGGGAGAGAGGTGTCGATAAAAACAAAATACAGACATAGCAGCATCATGTGAATTGTTGTAACAACAAAAAACTTTAACATAAAACCTTTATCATAGAACTTTTATCATATAATTCTCATGAATAAGTAATAATTCATCACACTATTGAAGTATAAAGCATAAACTCTATTGGAAACCAACAAACTATGTTCTCAGTCAACTTTGCAACTACAATTCATCATCTTTTCAGGAAGGGTCGCGTATCGGAGACTTTAGGCAAGTCCAGATACTCGACCATCATATAGTCTTCTATGATTGCTAACACTCACCGCATATACATGAGCAAAACATTTCAACCGGACACATAGAAAGATAGGGGCTTATAGTTTCGCCTCCCAACATATTCACCTCAGGGGTGATGTCAACAATAATAACTCATGCCACCCATATTCAACTGGACATATGTGCCTAGATCTTTCCTCACCACATGATGCTTGCCAAAGGAGAAAAATAAAAAGGAATAGAGAGAAAAACATTGACTCTTGCATAAAAGTAAATACATAAAAGTAAAAGATAGGCCCTCACAGAGGGAAGAAGAGGTTGCCATGCACTTATTTGTTTGTATGCTCAACGCCTTAGTGCAAAAGAATGTCACGCTATATTGCCCCTTATGATAGCAACCTTTATTATGCAGTCTGTCGCTTTTATTCTTTGCTATCATAGGTTCGTACAACGCTCAATTTTCTATTACACTAAATGATCTTACATTTTTAGAAGCAATTTTTATTGCCTTATTGCACCGATGACAACTTACTTGAAGGATCTTACTCAATCCCTAGGCAGGTATGGTGGACTCTTGAAAATAAGATTTGGGTTTAAGGGTTTTTGGATGCACAAGTAGTATCTCTACTTAGTGTGGAATTTTTGTCTAGCAAAGATGGGGGGCAAGCACCACATGTTGAAGGATCTATTACAATATAACTTCTATGTGAATATGAACAAACATAAATCATTACGTTGTCTTCCTTGTCCAACGTCAACAATTTTGGCATATAATATTTTGATGTGGGCTCACAATCACAAAAGATTTATAGGATAGTTTATTTGCATGTGAATCTTCTCTTCCCTTATTAATTCTTTCATGAATTGCATCATTGACCAATGCTATGTTTGTCAATCTCTAATAAAATTTCCTACTTATAGTTTTCCTTATGTGGTGTCATTACTTACCATAAGATTAGCATATGATATTTTTCATTTATTTCCTTTCATTTTATTGGAACATGAAAGTAAAGAAAGAAAAAAACTCAAACTAAACTTTATTATATATCTTGCACACAATTACAAGGATAGATCACTAAGCAAACTCTCAAAAAGAAAGGATCGAACCAAACTTTTATTCATCTAAATCAAAATATAATTATGGACCGAACTAAGATAAGTAAAGACAAAGATAGTGGGGGTGATACAATACCGGGACACCTCCCCCAAGCTTGGCGGAAGCTAAGGGGAGTGCCCATACCCGATACTCAATTTTCTTTTGGTGATGAAGAAGGTGGTGGTGATGAAGTGGAGGCGACCTTGTCCTCGGGTTTCCATGGCAGAGGTCCACCATCATAAGAGGAAGAATGAGTCTCACGGGTCCTGCAACTGGCAGCCAAACTCATACTTTAAACCTCGCCTCATATTCAAAGACTTGGTTTTGGAGATCATAGATCCGGCTTTGGAGGAAGTTGATTTGCTCGTTGATGGTGAAGACGATGTCCTTCATGGACTTTCCATCCACCTTGAGATCACGGGTAAGGTCCGTTATCATGAGGTGATTGGCATTGATTCCACGCTCCACCATCCTCTTGCACAGGAAGACCTCCTGCTCCATAGCTTCAAGCCTAGCCTCCACGATTCCCGTTTCCTTGGGTGCTTGCACATCGCGGATGTGAAGCACCCCCTCATGCATCTGGATGACCTGAGGGTGCTGCACCACCTCCCGCAAATATGGGTTGATGACGTTCTTGAAGAACTTTACCTTGGAGGAGCTTGAAGAGGCCATGGTAGATGGGATCTGATAGGAAACAACAAGGAAAAGAAATAGAGGATTTATCCATGATACGGTGGTTAATAGGTTCGGGGGGTCTATAAAGATTTTTTTACCTTGGGAAACAAACAAACGGAAGAAAAACGGAGTCCGGAAGGTACCCTAGGTGGGCACAACCCACGTGGGCGCGCCCTGGTGTCTTGTGCCCACGAGGGTCGCCTTACCGGTAGTTTCTTATTTTCCTAATTTTTGTTATTTTTCCAAAATAGACATAAAATATTTTTGCAGATTTTTTGGAGTCCGTATACTTACCGTATCACGTACCTCCTCTTTTTCATGATTCTGGAGTGTTCCGGAAAGTCTCTTTTATGTGTTCTTCCAGTGTCATAGTTTGGATAATATTACTTTCAACATTAATGGGCGTACCTGAGATATAATCTTCCAGCCCCCCGGCCCCTCTTTGATAAGGAATGTTTTATTAGTTTCCCATTAACAACCTTCGGGTTAGTACCTTCGGCATTATTTATTCTGATAGCTCAAGACTGATAAACCTCCTCGATAACATAGGGTCCTTCCCATTTGGAGAGGAGTTTTCCTACAAAGAATCTGAAACAAGAGTTGTACAAAAGAACATATTCTCCAACTTTGAACTCACGCTTTTGGATTCTTTTATCATGCCATCTTTTAACTTTTTATTTAAATAACTTGGCATTTTGATAAGCTTGGGTTCTCCATTCATCTAATGAGCTAATATTAAATAACCTCTTTTCTCCGGCAAGTTTGAAATCATAGTTGAGTTCTTTGATTGCCCAATACGCTTTATGTTCTAACTCAAGAGGCAAATGACAAGCTTTTCCGTAAACCATTTTATAAGGAGACATACCCATAGGATTTTTATATGCTGTTCTACAAGCCCAAAGTGCATCATATAATTTCTTAGACCAATTCTTCTAGGACCTATTGACAGTATTTTGCAAAATTAATTTTATTTCTCTATTGCTAAGTTCAACTTGGCCACTAGACTAAGGATGATAGGGTGATGCAATTCTATGGTTAACATCGTACTTGGCAAGCATTTTACGGAAAGCACCATGTATAAAGTGTGAACCACCATCAGTCATTAAATATCTAGGGACTCCGAACCTTGGGCAAATAACTTCCTTAAGCATTTTAATAGAGGTGTTGTGATCAGCACTACTAGTTGGAATAGCTTCTACCCACTTAGTAACATAATCAATAGAAACCAAAATATGTGTATACCCATTAGAGGAAGGAAAAGCTCCCATGTAATCAAATCCCCAAACATCAAATGGTTCAATAGCAAGTAAATAATTCATAGGAATTTCTTGACGCTTATCGATATTACCTATTCTTTGACAGTCATCACAAGATAAGACGAACTTACGTGCATCCTTGAAGAGAGTAGGCCAATAAAATCTAGATTGCAATACCTTGTGAGCAATCATGTCACCCGCATGATGCCCTCCATAAGCTTCGGAGTGACATTTCGGTCAGATTTCTCCCTGTTCATGCTCAGGTACACAACGTCTAATAATGCCATCTACTCCTTATTTATAAAGATGTGTGTCATCCCAAAAGTAATGTCTTGAATCATAGAAGATTATTTTTTCTTTTGTTGGTATGTAAAGCTGTAGCGACCCGACCTCAAACGGTCAAGTCTCTGTGCTTCAGTGTCATCCCTGGATCGGTAATGCTGACACACATAGTACTCGAAGGATTTATAACAGAGTAGCAATCACACACTTATTACATCGAATGTCTCAAAAGAGAACTTATTACAATAAATATGGCTTAAGGCCATCTAAAACGATAACAACGGAAGGCTTGGAAGATAAAGTGAGTCCATCAACTCCAACGGCATAGCTGAGTGCATGACAACGACCTATCGCACCTTTACTCGTCGTCTGAAAAGTCTGCAACATAATACGTTGCAGCCTGAAAATGGGTCAGCACATGGAATATGCTGGCAATATAACATAGTAGAACAATGAACAGATAAATGCTATCACTATATGCATATATGGCTGGTGGAGGCTCTATGGTTATATGCTTTTGCGAAAAGCCAATTTTTTCCTACAACAAAGGAATAAATTTTATTTAACTATCATGGTAGTTGAAACATCATTGAGAAGGTTCCTCCAACTCAATCCCAATTAAAGTAATCATTAACCCAACAAATTAAATTAGAGTGATGAGATACAATAGGATAATCCAAGTACTAGATACTCAAGATGTCCATAACCGGGGACACGGCTAACCATGATTAGATTGTACACTCTGCAGAGGTTTGCACACTTTTCCCCACAAGCCTCGATCTCCTCCGTTGGATTTCTCGCACTACATGGTGTTTTAGAAACGGATGACCGAGACACAGTCTTTCAGAAGCATTAACTCTTTACCCTGGATGGACAGTTACACCTACCTTCCCTCTACATCTGCTAGCCCACCACTGAAAGAGGTCACACAACATACTCAACTATGCCAGAGCCCATAATGGCTTGTGGCTGCACACGGAAGTTTCTAGCATGAAATATCTCACGATCCCTTTGAGCCTGGGTGGCGGACCGTAGAAGGATCACACGGTATATCCTCAGGATCTCCTAGGACAACACTGGATTCCCCAGGTGCCCAAACAAGCAATCCACCCAGATGTGTATTAAAGTTGCCACCTTAAGTTGAACCATTAATTAACAATCTCACATCTGTCATGGATACACTCAAACCCAATCCCCGTCTACGAGCATAGCATGGCAGTAAGCATAACGTAGAAGTAACTCCCAAGGGTTTGATAATAAAACTGGTAATAGGTTCTACCTCATCATCTACTTCCCAATACCCACAAATTAATCACATCCTAATCATGCAGTGTTTGAGGATTTGAAACTAATGCATAAAAACTGGGTATCAAAAGAGTATGATCAATGTGATACTTGCCTTGCTGACGATCCGCAACCTAGTGACTCGTAGTAGCACGCTTCGCACTCCGAGAATTCTATCGCAAACAAACAATAACACACATAAGAAATCAAGCAAAGATTCATGGGTAAAACTCAAATAAGATCTAACCAGAAACTTCAACTTAAGAACTCCGGTTTGCAAAAAGAATCAAATCAAACGGAGCAACGAAACTCAAACTGCGATCGAAACAAGATCCGATTACTAATCTGGACTAAAGTCAAATTTTACAGTACCAAAATCATGTTCAAGTTGGTTAAATAGAAAGAGGGCTTCGAGACGAAGATCTAGGCGCTTGAATCGCCTGATTCCGATAAACTTGCGAAAAGTTACGCTAGAACGATAATCGGATCAGAAATCGCGATTGAAAATAATCGCGAAAAACCCGAGAAAAAGAAAACTGACAAACAGGCTAACGAACGAACGTTCGCTGTCCGTGACTATAGGACGAAAACCGTTCGTTAAAACGAACGTACGGACGAACGTCCGCTATTTAGCTAAACCAAAAAAACCGAAACAAAAACCGATCTAATAAAAAACGAAAACTAGGGTTTATAAAAAAACCGATCGGTTTTTTTTGGGAAAACTGACGAACGGCGAGACGGCGACGGCTACCTCCGGCGGGATCGGCGGGGCGGCGGGGGGGTGGCGGCTCCGGTGGCAAAACGCGGCGGCGGGGCGGATCCGGCACGGGCGGCGCGACGGCGACGAGGCGCGGCGCAGCGGCGGCGACTAGCAGCGGCGGCGGCTAGGGTTTGGGGAGGCACGGCACTGGGTGGGCTGCGGGGGTGGCAGCGGCTCAGCTTATAAGGGCCGGCCCAAGGTGTCCTGGCCAGGTACAGCCCGGAGTCGGTTAACTTTTTTTAAATAATTCTGACGTGCAGAAACTGAAAGAAAAGAAATACTAAATGGACTCCAAATATCCCGAAATAAATTTTCCCCGTCCTCTAAAAATATGCTGGACAAGGTGAACATTTATCTAGGACTCTAATGCAATTTTGAAAAACGCGTTTTTTCCTAATTGAAATAAAATTGCAATAAAATCTGAATAAAATCAAATATTTGATTTTAATATTTTTCCTTCAATATTTCATTTATTTTGGAGAGGTCGTATTATCTCCTCTCATATATTTTAATATGAAATATTTTCGGAGAGAAAATAAATTAAAACCAAAGTGATCCTTGTTTCAATATTTGATAAAAGTCAAATATGAAAAACGTGAAATCCCCAACTCTCTCCGAGGGTCCTTGAGTTGCTTAGAATTTCGAGGATCGCGAAATGAAATGCTATAAAATATGATATGCATGAATGACCTATGTATAACATTTCAATTGAAAATTTGGGATGTTACAAACCTACCCCTTAAGATGAATCTCGCCCTCGAGATTCGGGTTGGCTAGAAAATAGATGCGGGTGGTCTTTGCGTAGATCATCCTCTCGTTCCCAGGTGGCTTCATCCTCCGTATGGTGGCTCGACTGAACTTTGCAATACTTGATAACCTTGCTGCGAGTAACCCGGTTGGCAAACTCTAGAATCTTGACAGGCTTATCCTCCTATGTCAAATCACCGTCCAACTAAATCGCTTCCAGTGGCCCTGTATCTCTCAGAGGGATATCGTCCATCTCTGCGTGGCACTTCTTCAACTGGGAAACGTGAAACACATCATGTACTCTCGACAGTCCTTCGGGTAACTCCAACTTGTAGGCAACCTCTCCCATGCGTTCCAAAACACGGTACGGTCCCACAAATCTCGGGGCTATCTTTCCTTTAACTCCAAAACGCTTAACTCCTCGAAGAGGTGATACTCGTAGATATGCTCTGTCTCCGATTTCATAGACTAACTCCTTGCGTTTTGAATCTGCATAACTCTTCTGTCGGGACTGAGCTACCTTTAGTCTATCTCGAATCACTAACCTTCTCTTCGGACTCCTTAATCAAATCTGGTCCAAACAACTAACGGTCTCCAACTTCATCCCACATCAACGGTGTTTGGCATCTCCTTCCATACAGGGCTTGGAAAGGTGCCATCTTCAAACTGGCCTGGTAGCTGTTATTGTATGAGAACTCCGCTTAGGGAAAGTTGTCATCCCAACTAGATCCGTAATCTAGCGCACAAGCTCTCACCATGTCCTCCAGAATCTGATTGACTCTCTTGGTCTGTCCATCTGTCTGCAGGTGAAAAGCTGTACTGAACTCCAGCCTGGTTCCCAAAGCCTGGTGCAGCTGGTGCCAAAACTTTGAAGTAAACTGTGTTCCTCTATCTGATACGATGGTCCTCGGAACTCCATGCAGACATACGATCCTGGTCATATATATCTTCGCCAACTTCGCACTTGTATAGGTGGTTTTCACTGGGATAAAGTGGGCTACTTTGGTCAAGCGATCCACTACTACCCAGATAGAATCATATCCTGATCGGGTCCTGGGCAATCCGGTGATAAAATCCATACCAAGCTTATCCCACTTCCATTCGGGTATCGACATAGGCTGCAGTAATCCTGCTGGCTTCTGATGTTCTGCCTTCACTCTCTGACATACGTCACATATGGCTACATACTCGGCAATATCCTTCTTCATACCAGTCCACCAGAAACGCTCCTTCAAATCCAAATACATCTTGGTGTTTCCAGGGTGTATTGAGTATGGCGAGTCATGAGCTTCCTGTAGTATCAACTTCCCGATCTCTGCATTATTGGGCACATATATACGGTCTTCAAACCACAAGGTGTCGTGCTCATCCTCACGAAAACCATTGGCTTTTCCTTCGCTCATCTTCTCCTTTATTTCGGCAATCTCCTTGTCATCCTTCTGAGCTTCTCAAATCTTTCCCAACAATGTAGACTGAACTTCCATTGCTGCAACAAATCCTCTAGGGACTATCTCCAAACGTAGCTCCCTGAGATCCTCGGCTAACTCTTTTGGCATCCCTCTGCTTACGAGGGTGTTGACATAACTCTTTCGGCTCAAAGCATCTGCTACGACGTTGGCCTTTCCTGGATGATAATGCAGCTTCATGTCATAATACTTTATGAGCTCCAACCATCTCCTCTGCCTGAGGTTAAGCTCCATCTGAGTGAAGATGTACTTCAAACTCTTGTGATCCATGTATACATCGCAATGGTTTGCAATGAGAAAGTGTCTCCAGGTCTTGAGCGCATGCACCATAGCTGCTAACTCCAAGTCTTGTGTGGCATAGTTCAATTCGTGCAGTTTCAGTTGTTGTGAGGCATACGAAACAACTCTCCTGTCTTGCATAAGTACTCCTCCAAGTCCTAAGCGAGAGGCGTCGCAATACACTTGGAAATCCTTGCATATATCCGGCAGAATCAGCACTGGGGCTGTAGTCAAACATTTCTTCAACTCCTGGAAACTTGCTTCACCTTCATCAGTCCAATGGAACTTAGTGTCCTTCTTCAACAATGTCGTCATAGGCTTTGAAATCTTAGAGAAATTCTCAATAAATCTCTGATAGTATCCCGTGAGTCCAAGAAAACTATGGATCTCTTCGACTGAGGTGGGTGCCAACCACTCAGTGACTGACTGAACCTTGCTGGGATCCACTGCTATACCTTTCCTGATATAACATGTCCAAGAAATCCAACTTCCTTCAACCAAAACTCACATTTGCTGAACTTGGCATACAACTGGTGTTCCCTGAGCTTCTCGAGAACTAAACGCAAATGCTCCCTGTGCTCCTCTTCATTCTTCAAGTATACCAAAATATCATCAATGAAAACCACAACAAACTTATCCAAGAACTCCATGAACACCTTGTTCATCATACTCATGAAATAGGCAGGGGCGTTAGTTAATCCAAATGACATAACTGTATACTCATACAGCCCGTACCTTTTGGTGAAAGCTGTCTTAGGTATATCCTTTTCCCTGATCTTCAGCTGGTGATATCCTGATCGCAAGTCAATCTTCGAAAACACCTTAGCTCCTTGCAGCTGGTCAAACAA
Organism: Triticum aestivum; assembly: GCF_018294505.1. Taxonomy (NCBI): domain Eukaryota; kingdom Viridiplantae; phylum Streptophyta; class Magnoliopsida; order Poales; family Poaceae; genus Triticum; species Triticum aestivum. The sequence continues at coordinate 159,175,335 of NC_057814.1, forward strand.
ATCATTGATCATCGGCAGTGGGTATTTGTTCTTGATCGTCACTTCATTCAACGCACGATAATCAACAACCATCCTTAAGGATCCATCCTTCTTCTCAACCAACAACACTGGGGATCCCCATAGTGATGAACTTCTTCGAATGTAACCTTTCTCCAATAACTCCTTAATCTGCTTCTTGATCTCTTCTAGATCATTTGCGGGCATCCGGTATGGTCTCTTTGATATTGGCCCGGTGCCTAGCAATTGCTCTATCAGAAACTCGATGTCTCGATCTGGCGGCATGCCTGGTAACTCCTCTGGAAAAACATCTGGGTAATCCTTCACTACAGGCACTTCCTCCTGAACAAATCCCGTGAGAGAATTTACTTGGCTCCTCCTCAGCGCATGCCTGGATACATACTTGATCCTTTTTCCCTCCAGGGCGGTGAGCGAAATCGACTTACTCGCGCAATTGATGTTTCCTCCATACATCGATAGCCAATCCATTCCGAGTATCACATCCAAACCTTGTGACTCCAAAACTATCAGGTCTGAGGGGAAAACATGGCTTCCAATGGTCAATGGCATCTGAAAACATCCTTGTCTTGCCATATACTCCGCTCCTGGCGAACTTACTAACATAGGTGTCATAAGTACCTTAGTGGGCAACTTATACTTATCCACGAATCCCCTTGATATGTATGAATGTGATGCACTAGTATCAAAAAGAACGATTGCAGTAAAAGACTTAATCAAAAACTTACCGATAACTGCATCAGGCTGCTCCTCAACTTCCTCCACGTTCACGTGGTTCACTTGCCCCCTATTGAAAGGGTTGGGCTTCTTTCTAGCGCTTCCATTACCGTTGCCGTTCTTCAATTCCGGACAATCGTTGGCGTAGTGCCTAGTCTTCCCACACTAGAAACAAGTAATGTGACTTTGATCCTTCTTGGCGGGTGTGGCTGGGTTAGAGCGGTTCTGATTTCTGCCTGCTCCATTCCCATTTCCATTCTTGGGACCATTGTGGTTATGGGAACTTCCTCCGTTGTGGGTGTGGCCTCCATGGTTATGGACAAGTCCTCCCGAGTTCCGGGTGAAACGATGCTTCTGCTGAGCTCCAGAATTGTACTTTCCTTGTCCATACTTCCTCTTGCGGCTCTCAATCTGCTGTTGTTTCCCTTCAATCATAAGAGCCTTATCTACCAACTCCTGGTAGTTGTTGAATGTTGCCACCATCAACTGCATGCTCATCTCATCATTTAGCCCTTCCATAAACTTCTCCTGCTTCGCGGCATCTGTGGCCACATCATCAGGGGCATAACGAGATAGCTTACTAAACTCATCTATGTACTGAGCCACAGTACGATTTCCCTGGCGTAAGTTGCGAAACTCACGCTTCTTCATGCTCATAGCTCCAGTTGAGACATGGGCTGTGTGGAATGCTTGCTGAAACTGATCCCAAGTGACATTGGCTATGGGAAAAGTGGCTGTGTAATTCTCCCACCATGAGGCTGCTGGTCCATCCAACTGATGTGCGGCAAAACGCACCTTCTCTGCATCTGTGCAACCTGTGGTGGTCAACTCCCTTTCAATCTTGCGTAACCATTCATCCGCAACTATCGGCTCAGTGCTACTGGAAAACACCGGCGGCTGTAACCTCGGAAAGCGGGCTAAGTTGTCAACTGGAGGAGGGTTGTTGTTGTTGTTGTTGTTGTTGTTGTTGTTGTTGTTGTTGTTGTTGTTGGAGGCATCTGATGGGTTTAGAGGGGAGAGATTAGAATAGAAATTAGGTCTGGTGAGAAAACACTACCCATATGCACATGAGACAAACACAATCATATCACTCAATCAATCAAACAAGGGCATACAAACGGTCTAGAACTATCATTATAGTGCTCGGACTACTACTATATACATGGGGGAATACTACTAATCATATGGTGGTCTACTAGAAATTTTGATCGGTGGAAGACTCCATGATGTCCGCTCCAGCTTCGTCTTCAAAGTCATCATCACTATCGTCAGGGTCGGAGTTGGTGTCGTCGATGATGATGTAGTTCTCTGGGCAAGTGGAATCGTCGTCTTCTCCTCCTGGCGCGGGGTCTCCCATGAATACTCCGATCTTCTTTATCAGGTCGTCGTTCTTCTCCACTAGTACGATGATTTCCTCCTCATAATCGTCGCGAGTAGCCTTGAGTTCCTCTTCTAACTCGGTGATCCTTGTCATCGCCTTCTTTAAATCTATCATGCTTGCGCACATCTGGTTCTCCTGGCGTCGAATGTGTTGGTTTAACTCCTGGATGAATGCTGCAATGGACCTGTCCTTCCTGGTGCTGATCATCTCCCATTGCTCATCTCGGTGCCCACATATCTGGTAAATAGTATCCTTGAGATCCTTGTGGTAAACTTCGCCAATACGTCCCATGGCGATGTGGGCTGCCATGCTCTTGCCTAGACTCCAGGTTGGTGCATCAAAGGAAAACTCTATGGGCTCCGCATGAACATCCTTCCTGGAACTTGAACTTGAATCATCCAGCGCTCCTCTTTTTTAAAGTTGCGTTGTAGGTCCCGGTGAAGCTTGGTATTCCGATGTTTAGGTATCTAGTGACTTCCTTCAAGCATCGTCCAAATAGGGTGTCTTCATCCGGTTGTGCAAACTTGTTCCTCGATTCCGCCATCCTAAAGAGTAGAAAATGGAGAGGAGTCCGAAATGAGTAGAGAAGAGTGACCTATGGCTTTCTTAGTGGTCGTGTCCTACATTCAGCGTGTGCTCTGATACCATCTTGTAGCGACCCGACCTCAAACGGTCAAGTCTCTGTGCTTCAGTGTCATCCCTGGATCGGTAATGCTGACACACACAGTACTTGAAGGATTTATAACAGAGTAGAAATCACACACTTATTACATCGAATGTCTCAAAAGAGAACTTATTACAATAAATATGGCTTAAGGCCATCTAAAACGATAACAGCGGAAGGCTTGGAAGATAAAGTGAGTCCATCAAGTCCAATGGCATAGCTGAGTGCATGACAACGACCTAGCGCACCTCTACTCGTCGTCTGAAAAGTCTGCAACATAATACGTTGCAGCTCGAAAACGGGTCAGCACATGGAATATGATGGCAATATAACACAGTAGAGCAATGAACAGATAAATGCTATCACTATATGCATATATGGATGGTGGAGGCTCTATGGTTATATGATTTTGCGAAAAGCCAATTTTCCCCTACAACAAAGGAATAAATTTTATTTAACTATCATGGTAGTTGAAACATCATTGAGAAGGTTCCTCCAACTCAATCCCAATTAAAGTAATCATTAACCCAACAAATTAAATTAGAGTGATGAGATACAATAGGATAATCCAAGTACTAGATACTCAAGATGTCCATAACCGGGGACACGACTAACCATGATTAGATTGTACACTCTGCAGAGGTTTGCGCACTTTCCCCACAAGACTCGATCTCCTCCGTTGGATTTCTCGCACTACATGGTGTTTGAGAAACGGATGACCGAGACACAGTCTTTCAGAAGCATTAACTCTTTACCCTGGATGGACAGTAACACCTACCTTCCCTCTACATCTGCTAGCCCACCACTGAAAGAGGTCACACAACATACTCAACTATGCCAGAGCCCATAATGGCTTGTGGCTGCACATGGAAGTTTCTAGCATGAAATATCTCACGATCCCTTTGAGCCTGGGTGGCGGACCGTAGGAGGATCACACGGTATATCCCCGAGATCTCCTAGGACAACACTGGATTCCCCAGGTGCCCAAACAATCAATCCACCCAGATGTGTATTAAAGTTGCCACCTTATATTGAACCATTAATTAACAATCTCACATCTGTCATGGATACACTCAAACCCAATCCTCATCTATGAGCATAGCATGGCAGTAAGCATAACGTAGAAGTAACTCCCAAGGGTTTGATAATAAAACTGGTAATAGGTTCTACCTCATCATCTACTTCCCAATACCCACAAATTAATCACATCCTAATCATGCAGTGTTTGAGGATTTGAAACTAATGCATAAAAACTGGGTATGAAAAGAGTATGATCAATGTGTTACTTGCCTTGCTGACGATCCGCAAAACCTAGTGACTCGTAGTAGCACGCTTCGCACTCCGGGAATTCTATCGCAAACAAACAATAACACACATAAGCAATAAAGCAAACATGCATAGGTAAAACACAAATAAGAAGATCTAACCAGAAAGTTCAACTTAAGAACTCCGGTTTGCAAAAAGAATCAAATCAAATGGAGCAACGAAACTCAAACTGCGATCGAAATAAGATCCGATTACATCTGGACTAAAGTCAAATTTTACAGTACCAAAATCTTGTTCAAGTTGGTTAAACAGAAAGAGGGCTTCGAGACGAAGATCTAGGCGCTTGAATCGCCTGATTCCGATAAACGAGCAAAAAGTTACGCTAGAACGAAAATCGGATCAGAAATAGCGATCGAAAATAATCGCGAAAAACCCATGATAAAGAAAACTGACGAACAGGCTAACGAATGAATGTTCGCTGTCTGTTACTAACGGAAGAAAACCGCTCGGTTAAACGAACGTGTCACAGCCCTAGAATTGCTTGTAGTTAATTGCATGAAAGCATTCATGTCATCATGTTTAATTCAAATGAACTTGAAATGGGGATGTTGAAACCCTAGCACCAAATGCATTCAACTAGGTTCAAATAAACAATATTTTCAATGAACCCAAATGCCCTTTAGAAATGTTCATGATTTTTGATAAAGGTAAAAAACCTCTGCCAAAAATGATGCACCTATTTCTAGGCCATTCTGGATTTTTGAATTAAGTCTTATTGTATTTGACTTTTGGGCATTTAAATACTATAAATAATTTAAATGTTCAAATAATGTTGGAACTATTTTTGGGCCACTGAAATAATTCAGCAACTGTCCATGAATATTTTCAGGATTTTAGGAAATGCCTTGGTATTTTTCCTAAGCTCAAAACAGAGGCAAATAATTAGAAAACAAAAACAAATTAGAAAACAGAAGAGAGGGAGAGCTTACCTGGCCTCACCTGTGTAGCCACCAGAGGGGCCAGCCCACCACTGTAGCGGCCCAGCCCACCTCCTCCTCCCCTGTCGTCTTCCTCCCCCTGCCAGGAGGACGGCGCGTGCCCGACGCGCGCACGCACGCGCCCCGGCCACCTCCTGCTTCCTGCCGCTTCCCCCTCGTCGCCCTGGGCCTCCCTCGCGACGCCACGCAGCCCCGACCGCTCTCTCCTCTCTCTCACTTTCCCCTCTGGCCCTCTCTCCCGCAAAAACAGAGCGCCACCGAGCGAGCTCGCCGACGCCGATCGCCATACCCGCGGCCACCGCCACCACCTCGCCTCTCCGAGCTGTCCAAGAGCTCCGCCTCATCTGCTTCTTCCTCCTCGACGATCCTCCCGGCCTCGGACGCGCTGCTTCATCGCCACCGTCGCCGTTTCCGTCACCGGCCACCGAGGCTCCTCGTCGGTCGATTCGCCGCCGTCTCCGCCTCCCCGAGCCCGCTGAGGCCTTCCTTGAGATCACTGTGAGCCCCTGAACCGTTTCCCCCTACTCCCGTGCTCGATTTCGAGCTCTAGCTAGACTAGCCACCGTGCCCGAAGCTCGCCGCCGCATGAGCTCGTCGCCGCCGTGGCTCCGGCGACCAAATGGCCCCGCGCGTGCGTCCGTTGCACTCGCGACGTTCCGTAGAGCAACTCTAGCGCGATAGCCCGTTTGTTTGCAAGCCGCAGCGCTAACCCCGCACCCACCCGAACTCCGGCGGCCGCGAAAGAGCTCGCCGCCGTCGACTCCGGTCACCACAGGCCCAGCCACTACCACCATTCGACGCGCGCCTGCAAGAGCTCTCCAATGAGCCCAAGAACGGCCTCGTCCGTGCCCTGTGGGCGCTTTCCGAGCCGCGCCGCCGTCTCGAGCCTCGCCGGCGTCGAGTCGCCGGCGGGTTTGACCTCGTTTGACCCGGTTTGACCCCAGTTTGACTCTCCCTGAGTCACTGACGTGTGGGCCCATGCTCCTAACTAAACTAGATTAGTATTAGTTTAGCGCTAATTAATCTGGATTAGTTAGGTTAGTCACTGACAGGCAGGTCCCACGGGTCAGGTTTGACCCTGGCCAGCCCGTTGACTCGCTGACGCAGTGATGACGTCAGGCTGACGCAGTATTAGCATTATCTGGATTTAAGTTTTATTCAGGAAATTCCAGAAAATAGTATAAACTTCTAAAAATCATATAAAATCAACCGTAGCTCAGAATGAAATAATTTATATATGAAAAATTATCAGAAAAATGCAATCTATCCATCTGTATCATTTTCATGCATGTAAAACTAAGTTATACCTGCTGTATAGGTGAAAACATGATAATGCACTATTTGAATTCATAGTTTGAATTTGAATTTGAACCTTGAGTTCAACTCAACCCAAACCTTTCTGTTGCTAGTTACATTAGGCCAAATCACGTCGTATTGCCATGTCATGATCATGCATCATATTGTGCATTGCATTGATTGTGTTCTTCCTTGTTTGCCGGTGATTGTCCCCTCTCGATAGCCGTGATTCCGACGATGAGTTCGATGACACCGATGAAGAACTATAATATCTTCAGAAGTGCCAGGCAAGCAAAACCCCCTTGTTCATTCCGATACAATCCCATTCTCTCGCTCCTGCTCTCTTTTACTGCATTAGGACAACAACGATTCAACTGTTACATGCTGCGGTAGTTGAACCCCTTATCCTCTGCATGACCTGTCATTGCCACAGTAAATAGATGAAACCCACTAGCATGAGTAGGAGTTGTTTGAGCCCGGATGTGCCTACTCATTCATGCTTGTTTGTCATGCCTGCTATTGCTTAGAGTTGTGTCAGGTCTGATTCATCGGGGATGAGTTGGAATGGTGATGAACATGTCCTACTGTGTGTGAGCTAAGTGTGTGAACACGATTTGGTAAAGGTAGCGGTGAGAGGCCATGTAGGAGTACATGGTGGGTTGTCTCATTGAAGCCGTCCTCAGGAACTGAGTTCTGTGTTTGTGATCCATGATACAGTTACTACCACGCATTGGGCCCGAAACCAATGGACCCTCTCGGCTTCTTAATCACCCTTGTCCTCTGTCCAGGAGTTGCAAGTAGTTTCTGGTGTTTGTAGTATGCTGGAGGCCGTGGGCAGCGCTGACCGGAGGGGTGGGCTGTGATGCGGTAGGCACGTGGCCGGGCATGCCGGGCGCCCGTTTGGTGTCTCGGAACCCTGCACACATCGTTCGGGGCCGTATGTGGAAACCTCGGCCGGACTCCCTGCGGATGGAACCTGAATAGGCGATAAACCTGGACTAGAGACTTGAGTGTTTAGGTAGGCTGTGGCCGACTCCCTCGCCAGGGCTTCCGCTTGAAGGTTGCCGAGGTACACGACGTGTACATGGTGGTAAGTGGTGAGAGCGTGTGTGACGAAGTACACCCCTGCAGGGTTAACATCATCTATTCGAATAGCCGTGTCCGCGGAAATGGACTTCTGGGTTGCCTATAACAGTTCATAGACAAGTGAAAGTGGATACTCTAAAATGCGCAAGATAAGCGTGAGTGCTATGGATGGCGTTCTCGTAGGGAGACGGGAGCGGATCCATAGTGGAGTATTGATATGGTGAATATGTGGACTCGTGTGCGCCACCTCAAAAGAGTTACTTGCAGTCGTAGTTTAGGATAGCCACCGAGTCAAAGCTGGCTTGCTGCAGTTAAACTCCACCACCCCCCTTTGTTGATACCGATGCATATGTAGCTAGTTCTGATGTAAGTCTTGCTGGGTACATTTGTACTCACGTTTGCCTATTTTATGTTTTGCAGAGAGACGTCAGTCTCGCTAGTAGTTCCGTGTGGACTTCGACGTTTAGCTTGATACCTCAGCTACGATCTTGTGCCCTCGGCAGGATCTGGTAGATAGTCGGGCTTCTCAGCCTTTTTCATTTGTAGATGTCTGTACTCAGACATGTTAAGCTTCCGCATGTGCTTTGACTTGTATGCTCTGAATGTTGGGTCATGAGACCCATGTTTGTAATATCTGGCTCTTCGGAGCCTAATGAATAAATACTCTGAGTCGTAGAGTCTTGTTGTGATGCCATGTTGTATTTGCACATATCGAGCATATTGTGTGTATGATTGAAATGCTTGGTATGTGTGGGATCCGACAATCTAGTTGTCTATCCTTAGCAGCCTCTCTTATGGGGAAATGTAGTCTTGTGCCTCCTTGAGCCATAGTAGTCCGCTACAGCCCGGTTCACCGGAGTCCTGCTAGCCCAGCACTACTGCTCTGGACACTTGACTGGCCGGCATGTGTTTCATATCGTTCCTGTGTCTGTCCCTTCGGGGAAATGTCACACGGTGACATCCGGAGTCCTGCCTAGCCTGCTACAGCCCGGGTTCCCGGAGTCCTGTTAGCCTAGTGCTACAGCCCGGATTCGCACACTGCTGACCGACACGTTCGATGTTGATTCATGTATGCCTGTCCCCATACGTTAGTGCCGCTTTGGGTTCACGACTAGCCATGTCGGCCCGGGTTCTCTGTCATATGGATGCTAGCGACATTGTCATATACGTGAGCCAAAAGGCGCAAACGGTCCCGGGCCATGGTAAGGCGACACCCGTGGGAGTACCGTGCGTGAGGCCGCAAAGTGATATGAGGTGTTACAGGCTAGATCGGTGTGACTCGGAATCGGGGTCCCGACAGAACGTACGGACGAACGTCCGCTATTTAACTAAACCAAAAAAACCAAAACAAAAACCGATCTAATAAAAAAACGAAAACTAGGGTTTATAAAAAAACCGATCGGGTTTTCTGGGAAAACCGATGAATGGCGAGGCGGCGGCGGCTACCTCCGGCGGGATCGGTGGGGCGGCGGGGTGGCGGCTCTAGCGGCAAAACGCAGCGGCGGCGGGGCGGAACCGGCGGCGGGCGGCGCGGCGCGGCGGCGGCGAGGCGCGGCGCTGTGGCGGCGGCTAGGGTTTGGGGAGGCGCGGCGCTGGGTGGGCTGCGGGGTGGCGGCGGCTCGGCTTATAAGGGCCGGCCCGAGGTGTCCTGGCCGGGTACGGCCCGGAGTCGGTTAAGTTTTTTTAAATCATTCTGACGTGCAGAAAACGAAAGAAAAGAACACTAAACGGACTCCAAAAATCCCGAAATAAAATTTCCCCGTCCTCTAAATATATGCCGGACAAGGTGAACATTTATTTAGGACTCTAATGCAATTTTGAAAAACGCATTTTTTTCCTAATTCAAATAAAATTGCAATAAAATCCGAATAAAATCAAGTATTTGATTTTAATATTTTTCCTCTAATATTTCATTTATTTTGGAGAAGCCATATTATCTCCTCTCATATATTTTAATATGAAATATTTTAGGAGAGAAAATAAATTAAAACCAAAGTGATCCTTGTTTCAATATTTGATAAAAGTAAAATATGAAAAACATGAAATCCCCAACTCTCTCCGAGGGTCCTTGAGTTGCTTAGAATTTTGAGGATCGCGAAACGAAATGCTATAAAATATGATATGCATGAATGACCTATGTATAACATTCCAAATTGAAAATTTGGGATGTTACAAAAGCTAGGTGGTAAATATTTAGCAACGATATAATTAGCATAGTCAGCATACTAAGGAGTACTATGAGAAACATTTATTGCAGCTAACTGCTCATCAGGAAAACTATCATCAATAGGTAGTGGGTTATCAAGCACATTTTCAAGCCTAGAGAAGTTATCAGCTACGTGGTTCTCTGCTCCTTTTCTACCAGTGATATGCAAATCAAATTCTTGTAGCAAGAGAACCCATCAAATGAGTATAGGTTTATCATCTTTCTTTTCCATAAGATATTTGATAGCAGCATTGTCGGTGTGAACAATTTCTTTTGAATCAACAATGTAAGATCTAAATTTATCACAGGAAAAAACCATTGCTAGAAATTATTTTTCAGTAGTAGCATAATTTCTTTGTGCACTGTATAGAGTTTTACTAGCATAATGAATAACATTTAGTTTCTTATCAACTCATTGTCCTAGAACAACACCAATAGCATAATCACTAGCATCACACATAATTTCAAAAGGCAAGTACCAGTCAGGTGGTTGAACAATAGGTGTAGAAATTAAGGCTTTCTTGAGTGTATCGAAGGCTTCTAAACAATCATCATCAAAGATAAAAGGAACATCATTTTGCAAAAGATCTGTAAGAGGCCTAGAAATTTTGGAAAAGTCTTTGATAAATCTCCTATAGAAACCAGCATGACCTCAGAAACTATGAATAGCTTTGATATCTTTAGGGTATGGCATTTTCTCAATTGCATCAAGCTAAGCTTTATCCACTTCAATACCTCTTTCCGAAATTTTATGGCCCAAAACAATACCTTCATTAACCATAAAGTGGCACTTCTCCTAGTTCAAGACAAGATTTGTTTGCTCGCATCTCTGCAAAACTTAATCAAGATTGCTTAAACAATCATCAAAAGACTTCCCATAAACAGAAAAGTCATCCAAGAAAACCTCAACAATATTTTCACAAAAGTTAGAGAATATAGCAGTCATACATCTTTGAAAGGTAGAAGGTCCATTGCATAAACCAAAAGGCATACGTCTATAAGCATAAGTTCCAAAGGGACAAGTGAAAGTGGTCTTTTCTCGATCAGGTTGAGAAACAGGTTTTTGTGAAAAACCAGAGTATCCATCAAGGAAGCAAAAATGTGTGTGCTTAGATAATATTTCTAGCATTTGACCAATAAAAGGTAGAGGGTAATGATCTTTTCTAGTTGCTTTGTTTAATTTTCTAAAATCAATTACCATTCTATAGCCTGTAACAATTCTTTATGGAGTAAGTTCATTCTTATCATTAGGAACAACAGTAATACCTCCTTTCTTAGGGACACAATGAACATGACTTACCCATCTACTATCAGCTATAGGTTAGATTATACCTGCTTCCAGAAGTTTTAATATCAGCTATAGGTTAGATTACCACTTCTTTCATCTTTGGATTTAACCGATGTTGGTGATCAACAATGGATTTAGCATCAGTGTGATGCCCGGATAATTAAGCTACAGTAACGCCCCGCTAACGGTGCCACGTCATCACATTACTGTCCCTAATCCTCACTTGATCCAAATCACAATTTAAATTTTAATTCAAATTAAAGTCCAAGATTCAAATTTCTCAATCATGAAAACAAAATGTTCATAGTGTTGTAAATAATCCCTGGATATTTGTCCTGTTGAAACCCATATTTTATAAAAATTTAAATGCTTTTAAATGAATAAAATAGGGGTCAAAACAATATTTTTAAATCACTTTTAAATTTATAAAAATTCTAAGGCTTTCCAACTGCTTCTCAACCTTCTTGAGGCAGTGCTAAATATTACATAATAATTATTGAGACAAGTTACACTTTTTAGAAAAGTCTTTTGGAGCAAAAAGAAAATGCAAAATAGAAAAGACAAAAGGAAAACTCCTCTGACTGCCCTTGGGCCTCAGCTAACTGGCCGGCCCAGTCGACCAACCACCCGAGCCAGCCCACCTTGACCTCCCGGTCGCTCCCCCCTTCCCGTTCCTCTGCCTCGGTCGCTACAAGGGCTCATCCCACCCTAACCACCTCTCCGGTGCCAACATCGGGAGGGGATAAGGACCTCCCTCGCCCCCTCGATTCCCTCGTCCGCTCTCATCCACTCCACTCCCCTCGCTCTCTCCCTCTCGCCCACACGCTCGTTCCCCTCCTCAGACCCCCTTCGCCGCTGCCTCATCACCGCCGCGGCCACCATCATTGCCTTCGGGCGGGAGGACGTCCAAGAGGTCCGCGGCCGCCGGCTTCGTCCGTCCCGGGCATCCGCTCAACCGGGGCGGCTCGTACGCTCGCCATCGGCATCTTCTTCATCATGTACATCGCCGGCGTCCGTCGCCGTTCGTCACCAACTCCGGCACCTCCCCCGAGCCCACTGAGCACCTCTGCAGAATCGAGGTGAGCCCGTCCTCCGGTTGCCTCTTTTCTCTGGCTTGATTCGTGCCCGTAGCGTCCACCCCGCGAGGTCCGTTCGCCATGGTTGCCCCGAAGCTCAGCGTCTGCGTACGCATAAGTGCTGCTACTACGCCCGCCTCCGCCGCGCCTTGGTCCCGTCCTGGCGCGCCCGCGCCCGCTGGCCCATGTGCTGGCTTGCCCAGCCGCGCGTTCGCGCACCTCCTGGCCTTGCCGGAGGCCTCGCCTGGCCGCCGGAGCCCGAGCCCCAGCAGGAGCCCGCCGCTGCTATCGCTGCTACTGTAGGCTGCTTGTGCTGCTTCCTTCCCTCGCGTGCATGGCCGCGATGCTCGCCGCCGCTACCCGCATCGTCGCCCCGCCCTTGCTGCTCCCGGTCGCCCCTCTCTCTGCCCCGCTCGCTGCATCGCTCGCCACCGCAGCCACCCCGCCTGCGTAGCCCCGCGCCGGCCGCACCTTCTCCGCCCATGCGCCGCCTCTGGCCTGCTCTCCACGCGCCGGCCCTCCGCAGCTGCAGCCTAGCTCCGTCCCTCCGCACTACCCCACGCCTGCTGCCAACCACGTCCACGCTCGCCCTGTCCTGGCCGCTCCTGTGTGCGTCGTTGCCATGGCCGTGCCCTGCGGCATGTTGCTGCTGCTACTGCGCCGCCTGCCTCGCTAGGCCGCCCTTGCCACACGCCACTGTTGCTACGCGCGCTCGCGTGCTCGCTTGCCTGCGCGCCTCGTCTTAGCTGCCGCCGGTTTGCTTCCTGGCGCCATGGCCGGCGGCGCCTGTGTGTGCTCGTGCGTGATGCATAGCCACCCAGTGCCCGGTTGTGCCACTTCACGTGGGATAGCCCATTTAGATTATGGGCTAATTGTATTTTAGTTAGGGAATAATTAGTGGTTAGATTAGTCTATGTACAGATGACATGTGGACCCACTTTTTTTAATTAGTTTAGTTTTTTTATTAGTACATGTGACACTTACATGTGGGACCTGCCTACACTATTCACCATTTGACCAGTCAAATGTTGACTGGGTCAACTCAGTCAATGGTCCCACCAGTCAGCCACTGGCTGTGTGTATAGTTCGGTACACTTCTGTGTACCCGTAGCAATTTAACCACTTATTTTAGAATTAATAATAATTTCAAAATCATTTAATCTTTGAAAAATCATATAAAATAAACCGTAACTCGGATGAAAAAGTTTTATACATGAAAGTTGCTCAAAACGACGAGACGAATTCGAATACGCAGTCCATTTGTCCGCCACACGTCCCTAGCATAGCAAACATCAAACCTTTCCCCTCCGTTTCAATTGTCCGAAAATGCCAAACTTTGGGGAAACATTCCCGAATGTTATCCCCCTTCGCCGGTATCGTGTAGCACTGCGTTAGAACAGCCCTAGCGCTGCTTATTGTCTTGTCATGCATAGTATTGCACTTGTTTGCTCTGTATTTATTGTTTCTTCCCCCTCTTCTCTCCGGTAGACCCCGAGACCACTGTTGATGCCCCCGTGATTGACTACGTCGACGACGACCCTTCTTCCCTTTCAGCAGAGCTTCCAGGCAAGCCCCCCCCTTTGATCATCCCGATATCGCCCATTCCATTCTCTCATGCTTGCATTAGATTTTGCTACTGTAATTGATTGCTCCTATTCTGATGCATAGCCTGCTTTTGTAACCTGCTCATTGTACCTTACCTGCTTATCCTCAACTTCTTAGTATAGGTTGGATAGTGATCCATCTGTGACCCTCACCTTGTCCTTGTTGCCCTGCTTCATCATCGATGACTCGATGACTCGATCAACGTGATCGACGACCAGAGCCCGACACCTGACATCACATCACGCCCCTTTTGTTGCTCGACTCTACAGAGCTACTATCGAGTGCCGAGGGTGATCCCTCATAACGCACTCCTGATGATAACTCTGTAGTGTAGCTATTTGGTCGTGGTCAACGAGGGTGGTTCCTCCTTCACCATTCCCGATACGACTCTGTCGTGCAACCCCTCAAGTGTGAACCTCAAGGTTGGTTCCTCTTACGTTCACCTTGATGATTACACCGAGTGGAATTCACCGGGGGTGATTCCTCGGTTTTACCTCTTGATGTCTGGACACACAGTTACCTTGACTTTACTTGAGATCGTTGTGAAAGCCGGGCGGGCCCAGAGAGCACCCGTGCAATGTAACGGTGGCGGATGGCTATTTAGCGGTATCACCCAGGAGGGGTGATAGCTCCGGACTTGTCCCGACAGCCGTCACTTATTTTAATAATGCACTAACAGGTTTGGGTATTTGTTCTGAATTGGCCTTTGGCCTTTACGCACTAACCACCACGCGAGAATATTTATGGGCGTCGATGTCACAGTATCAGCCAAAGCTTTGTTAGACGTCCAGTTCGGCATTGCGGCACGGCTGGGCCGGCACCATCCTGTAGTGGTGTAGCCTGGTCCGCCCTGCTCGCAACGACCCGGAGTGCAACGAGCGATGGGCCCAGCCCCGGAGTGCTTAGGATGTAGACCGGCGGGTGAGGGAGTCCTGAATTAGGGGGTATTCGGACAGCCGGACTATACACTTTGGCCGGACTGATGGACCATGAAGATACAAGACTCAAGACTTCATCCCGTGTCCGGATGGGACTCTCCTTTGCATGGAAGACAAGCTTGGCAATCCGGATATTAGATTTCCTTCTTTGTAACCGACTCTGTGAAAACCCTAGCCCCCTCCGGTGTCTATATAAACCGGAGGGTTTGGTCCATATAGGAATAATCATAATCATCATAGGCTAGCTCCTAGGGTTTAGCCTCTACGATCTCATGGTAGATCAACTCTTGTAATACTCATATCATCAAGATCAATCAAGCAGGAAGTAGGGTTTTACCTCCATCGAGAGGGCCCGAACCTGGGTAAAACATCGTGCCCCTCGCCTCCTGTTACCATTAGCCTTAGACGCACAGATCGGGACCCCCTACCCGAGATCCGCTGGTTTTGACACCCACGTTGGTGCTTTCATTGAGAGTTCCTCTTTGTCGTCGCTGCAAGGCTCGATGGCTCCTTCAATCATCAACAACAACGCGGTCCAGGGTGAGACCTTTCTCCCCGGACAGATCTTCGTGTTCGGCGGCTTCGCACTGCAGGCCAATTCTCTCTGCCATCTGGAGCAGATCGACAGCTGCGCCCCTGGCCATCAGGTCAGGTTTGGAAACTTGAACTACACGACCGATTTCAGCGGAGACTTGATCTTCGACGGATTCGGGCCTACGCCAGGAGCGCCGGACAGTCACGATGAGCACGGCTTAGACCCGCTGTCGGACAATACTCGGGATATCGCGCCTGCAGGAACCCCGGACCTAAAACCGGGGCAGATTGCGTCGTCCGAGGACGGGTGGATGGACCCCGCTCCAGAGGCCGCACACTCATCGGCGATAGAGCCGAACACAGACTTCACCCCCAAGGAAGCCTGTGTCTCCGGACTCCTGGACTCGTGTCCGGTTGTAGGACCCAGACCGCGCGCCCCCGAGCCCGCCGATTCTGGCTGGGCTCCGGTAATGGAATTTGCTGCTGCGGATATCTTCCAGCACTCGCCCTTTGGCGACATGCTGAAATCATTAAAGTCTCTCTCTTTGTCAGGAGACTCTTGGCCGAACTATGTCCGGCTCAAGAGGGAAGAAGGTGACGAAGAAATTCGTTGCCCACCCACCACCCACTTCATTGCCACGATCGATGATCTGACCGATGTGCTTGACTTCGACTCTGAAGACATCGACGGTGTGGATGACGATGTAGGAGAAGAACAGGAACCACCGCCCACGGGGTGCTGGACAGCCACATCCTCATATGATATATATATGGTGGACACTCCGAAAGAAACCAATGGCGATGAGGCAATGGAGGATAACCCCTCAAGGAAGAAGGCAAAGAATGAGCGTCATCAGCGCCGCCCCAAGCCCCACCACAACAATACCGGCAAAGGAGTCAAAAACAATTCAGATGGTGCCAAAGATGAATACAATCCCAATCAGCCTGCCTTCAAGAAGGCCGGACAGGCGACAGATGGATACTTGGAGGAGGACAATTATGTGCCCCCCTCCGAAGACGCGGTGAGCCTCGGCAATGATGAATTCGGCATGCCTGAGGATCCCGCGGAACAAGTTCGCTTTCAGCGACGGCTCATGGCCACGGCGCAAGCCTACAAAAGAAGCAACAGCAGCTAAAAGCTGACCAAGATTTGCTCACAGATAGATGGACCAAGGTCCTGGCGATCGAGGAATACAGAATCGACCGCCCCGCCAAAAGGTACACAAAGCACAATTCGCTACCTCAACCCAAGAAGGAGGACCTAAAGCCCACACCCCGATGCCAATATACCACGATCCGGGGCAATACGCAGGAAAGGCAAGGCAACATCCATAAACCTCGACGAAACAGACATAAGCGTCACAAAAATAATGACAACAATCAAGACAAGGGAGTCAGTGCCGAATCCCGCGACCCCCAGTCCGGTCAGCGGAAACAGAACAGCTCAGGCCCATCCGGCCCGAGCAGCATACTCGACCAACCATGTCAACTTCACGGTACCCCCAGAGTGGCAGCCAAGCATACCAATAAAGAATGCCGGATCCTCAAAACAAAACGGCCAGTCGGGCGCCGGAAACAATGAAAGGAAGATCCCCCACAGTACAAAAATACGGCCGACCACCTTCGATCACATCGACCGTCCGAACAATACCATCCATAGCAATTTAATTGCACTTACTATCAACCGAATAGTTTGTGGGTTCCATCCCACACGAGCCCATAGAGGCATAAATAGCAGCCCAAACTCGCTGCGCCAGGACAAAATAGGTATTGACAGCTCGAGGATCAAACCCATTAATAAACATCTTCTAAGAAGATGCCGTCCCAGGTGAAGAGGCCAAGTCTCATAGGCCCATCACTCTGGAGGTTGTCTTCGGGTCACCGAACAAATACCATGCCGAAGAGTAAGTCTTTGGCATTGTCCCCCTATACAGTAACTACCATATACTATCGGGACGAACCGTGTTGGCTAGACTCCATGCGGTATAACATCCGGCCAAATCCACGTGGCATGGTCACAATTATGGGCAAGGCCGCACTCCACCCTAAGAGTGGAAACCACACCGCCGCTGATATAGCGAGTTGTGCCCATTTACTGAACTTCGATTCGGCAGCCAACCACCCGGACACCAACTGAGGAGTCCAAGCTACTTTACGGCATTATAACTTGGCTCAACCAGGCCCCGATCAGACACCCGCTTGTTTAACCACCACATGGCATGCAACTGCCTCTAAACATTTGTCTTTACAGACTGACTCTTGCGTAGAACAGGACTGGCGACGCGGAATCAGCTCGGACGCGCAAGGCGGGAACATATAAGTACCCCCCCAAGGAGATAGTCCGGATACACTTCGGATCCACACACAAACTCCTCCAGTCCGGCTATGACAGGTTCCTCCAAGACACCTCTTTTCATAAGCGTAAACCGTACTCATATGCATAGACATGTCATTCCACTACGATACGTAGACTTAAATAACACTTGCCGGTCGTCGTTCCTCATTGACGCCTTTTTTTCGTCATAAACAGCACCCGTATATCGTGTTGCACCCCACTAGGCCAGGGGCTTCATAGTACTCATAATATGGCAACAAAGTTCGGCCACCTTTCCAGTCGCTCGGCACCCCGAACTTATAGCAATATATGCATCAGCTCTGAATCATGTCTTAGGTCATTAGTTGGGTTTGCCCGGCTCCCATGTTTTGGTACCTTACGTTCCGCTCCATCGGCTAAGGTAGCGCTGGGAGAACTACTGCGATTGTGTCCCGGTTCTTCTGGACGAGCACCTTAGTAGAGAAAGCTAAAAACTGACTGTCATGATACGGCGAGAGCTGGTCAGCTGTTCGAGAGGTTGTAAAATCTTTAAAGATTTATTCCGCACAATGCCATAATAAATGCAGAGTGCGATGGATCGGTTTTCTGATCAGGCGCCGTTAGAGCCCCTCGTACAGTCTTCCGAACACCAGGGGCTGCGCCTACCATACTCGAAATTCCTATGGCTAAGTGAGATTGATAAAGCCCTATAGCCCGATTGCCTGGTTCGTGGTGATGAACACGTCCTTAAAGGACCCAACAATGGGATAAAGAGTGTTCAGGTATGTCCCGAACACCCCCGTAGTTTTTACGTGGGGGCAGAAGACAACGACTGGCCAACTCTCAGGATATATATACTAAACAGCCGCACAGGAAGA
Organism: Triticum aestivum; assembly: GCF_018294505.1. NCBI lineage: Eukaryota > Viridiplantae > Streptophyta > Magnoliopsida > Poales > Poaceae > Triticum > Triticum aestivum. The sequence goes on from NC_057814.1 coordinate 159,193,597, forward strand.
AAAAAACGTTCATATAACAGGCAATAAATAATAACAGTGCCATTATCCCGCATTACAAAAGAACGGCATGATTGCCTTCAGGGAAATATAGTGTCTTTGGTACACTGTTCCGCCACAAGGCGAGCTCCTTTCAGGACACCCTCATAATACAACTCGGGCTTGCGATGCTCCTTACCCTCCGGTGGTCCCTCAGTCATCAACTTTTCAGCATCAAGCTTCCCCCAGTGCACCTTCGCACGGCAAATGCCATGCGGGCACCTTCTATACAGACTGACCGCTTAACGACTTCGAGCCGAGGGCAAGCACCAACAATCCGCTTCACGAGTCTGAAGTAACTGCTTGGAATCGGCTCAGCAGGCCACAGCCGGACAACTAAGTCCTTCATGGCTAGTTTGGCCGCCTGGTGCAGTTCGACCAGCTGCTTCAGCTGATCGATAAAGGGCACCAGATAATTCGGCGCCGAATACTGCGACCAGATATGCTTCTCCGCAGACTTCTTCTCCTCAGTCCGGTAGAATTGGGCAGCATCAGATATGTTGCGCGGCAGGTCCGCAAACGCCCCTGGAAAAACAAGAATTCAATTTGTCGCTTAGAGCTCCTCCTATTACTATGCCAACAATGCTTTGAGTACCAAAAGCCTTACCAGCTGCAACCCTCCGTGCCTCATGAATGTCCTTCAGAGCACCTCGGGATCCTTCCCGAGCATCATCTGTGGCCTGGAGAGCTTGGGCGAGTTTGGACTCTTTCCCCGCTAGACTCTGCTCTAAGGTCTCGCTCTTCTTCACGGCCTCCTGGAGCTCACGCTCAGCTTCAACGACCCTGGCCTCGTGCTTCTCGCGAAGAGCCTGCTCTGTGGCGGCCTTCTTGTCGGCTTCGGCTACAGCCTTCTTCAATGCCTCAATTTCGGCACTAGCTCCTAAAGCATACAATACAAATATGTTTCATCAGGCACAACTACTCATTCGTGCTGAACTTAGGACAAGGTTTAGACATACCTTGCTTGTCCTCCAACTGCTTCTTCACGTGGCCAAGTTCTTCTTTGGCCCATTCCAGACTCTGCTTTAGTCCGGACACCTCTGCATGATGAGAAGCGGTCGTTGCTACAGATGCCTGTTTTCAAACAAAGGGATATATGTCATTTACTGAGTCTCCTGCGAAGTGGAAATTTGATCCCCTGTCCGGCTCTCTCTTTCACCGGACAGTGCATCAGGGGCTACTACTCATAGACAATCTTTAAAGGTTTCTAAAAACATACCTCAAAGCCTTTTATAAGGATAAGGCAGGATTCATTCAGTCCGCTCTCAGCGGACTGAATCTTTTCAATCACCGCACCCATGAGGGCGCGGTGCTCATCGACGATGGACACACTCTTTAGCGCTGTCGATAGGCCGCCTGGCAACCCTACTTGGACAGAGGTGGCCGACGGAGCGGGCAGGCCTCCCCTTGTCGAAGGCGGCCGCTCGCCCGATCCTGGAGCCTTCAAGGTCTCCAGGACCGTGTCCGGCTGCGAGCTGAATCTACGATCGCCCCCGCCGTCGACAAGCATGGGAACCGCTGCTCCCGTGTATCCGGCCCCAGAGATATGCCCTCCTTGGTCCGGGCCCCGCTGAGACGACACCTCGGTATCGCGCCTAGGCTTCGGGGAAAGGGCCTATGGAGGCGTCTCGCTCTCCAGGGTGTCTGAGCTCAGCGAATACTCCGATGAGGACTGTCCGGAGCGGGACCTCGCCGGGCTGCACAAAGTATGGCGATAGTTAAACTACTACATCCTAATTACCTCGGGCACGTAGGCGTGTTCGGATTTCGTGTACTAACGACTTTACAAGGGGCTGGGCCCTGGGGTCCTGCTCCGGGCTGCTATTAGCAGCCGTGGTGGATGCCTCCGGGAGGGAACCTTTCCCCGTCTTTGGTGATTCGGCCTCCAGGGATGAGGAAGCCGTCCTTTTCTTCCTTCCCCCTGTGGAGGACTCGTCTTCTTCCTCCTCCTCTTCGTCTTCGGAGGAAGGATGGTCGCTGGAGTCTTCGGATTTTGTGTCCGAAGCGTCGCGGCGACGGAGGTCGCTCCGGGTCTTCTTGACCTTCTTGGAGGCCTCTTTCTTCGGCGCCTCGTAAGGCGCTGGGACCAGCATCTTCGTCAGAAGAGGTCCTGCCGGTTCCTCCAGCAGCGGGGCCAGACAGTGTATCCGCCCCACCTTTGTCATCCATTCCTGGGATTATTATAGAAAGCATGATAAAAGCGTCTCCCTCGGGACATGCCAGCTAATACATGGATGGGCAGAGCATAGCAATGAATTACCGGACTTGCAGAGCGGGATAGTTGATATCCGCGGTCCTCGGCGGAGCCCGGCCACGGTTTGCCGGATTTGAAGAGCACCTTCCAGATGTCCTTGTGGGAGGAGCCGTAGAGCTCCCGTAGGGTCTGGTGCTCGGCTAGGTCGTATTCCCACAAATTGCAAGTTCGACGCTGGCAAGAGAGAACCAGGCGAACTAACATCACCTGGACTACATTAACGAGTTTGATATCCTTATCGACCACGCTCTGGACGCGCGTTTGGAGCACTGACAGCTCGTCGGATGGGGACCAGTTCAGGCCCTTCTCGGGCCAGGACGTGAGCCGCAATGGGGCTCCGGATCTGAATTCAGGAGAAGCGGCCCACTTTTTACCGCGCGGTTCGGTGATATAGAACCACTGCTGCTGCCACTCCTTGACGGAATCATTGAAGGCGCCCGTCGGCCATGTGACCTTGGGCATCTTGCTCACCATGGCGCCGCCGCACTCGGCGTGCTCACCATTCACCACCTTGGGCTTCACGGTTAAGATCTTCAACCATAAGCTGAAGTGGGGCGGAATACGGAGAAAAGCCTCACACACGACGATAAACGTCGAGATGTTAAGAAAAGAATTGGGGGACAGATCATGAAAATCAATCCCGTAATAATACATGATGCCGCGAACAAATGGGTGAAGGGGAAACCCGAGCCCGCGGACAAAATGAGGAATAAAAACGACCCTCTCATGGGGCTCCGGAGTGGGGATGATCTGTCCCGCCGGCGGAAGACGGTGGCTGATTTTCTTGGCCAAATACCCGGCCTCTCGGAGCTTTTTCATATCCCTCTCCCGGACGGTAGAGGCCATCCATTTGCCTCCTGCTCCGGATCCGGACATCTTCGGAGAACCTCTCTTTGGTGGAGACGAAGAGTGCTTGGGCGCTAGGGCTCGAGCAAAGGGGAATGGACTAGTGGAAGGGAAAGGCGTGGGTAAAGAGGAAGAGACCTTATCTCTTTATAGAGACGGTAAAAGCTTTTGCGCCTCCCCACTTGCCTAGTGAAACCCGCTCGTTCCCCACTCACCGCGATTAGCGGTGCGGTTGGGCTACCCGCGCCCGCATTAATGAAAACCCCGCGATAAGGGGAACACGATCTCTGCTTCGATGAGACCGCCTCGCAAATATGTGCGGTGATTGGTAGTAGAGAGACGGTTCAATAATGATTCATTCGCGGAGCTATGTCATGCTATCCAAAGATGTTAGAAGATTATGTTGGTGGAATATCGTTCTCTCCATGATGGCATGTGAAGATCATCCTGCAGATCCGGACACGATTTAAGTGTTCGGTAATTACTTTGGAGTATTCGGAGATGGAACCCGCCTTGCAATGCCGAAGACGAACTGCGCGCCGGACTCATCGTCATTGAAGCCTGGTTCAGGGGCTAGTGAGGGAGTCCTGGATTAGGGGGTATTCGGACAGCCGGACTATACACTTTGGCCGGACTGATGGACCATGAAGATACAAGACTCAAGACTTCATCCCGTGTCCGGATGGGACTCTCCTTTGCGTGGAAGACAAGCTTGGCGATCCGGATATTAGATTTCCTTCTTTGTAACCGACTCTGTGAAAACCCTAGCCCCCTTCGGTGTCTATATAAACTAGAGGGTTTGGTCCGTATAGGAATAACCATAATCATCATAGCTCCTAGGGTTTAGACTCTACGATCTCGTGGTAGATCAACTCTTGTAATACTCATATCATCAAGATCAATCAAGCAGGAAGTAGGGTTTTACCTCCATCGAGAGGGCCCGAACCTGGGTAAAACATCGTGTCCCTCGCCTCCTATTACCATTAGCCTTAGACGCACAGATCGGGACCCCCTACCCAAGATCCGCCGGTTTTGGCACCCACAACGGGGACCTCTCTACTGAGCCTAGGTAGGGCTACGACGTGTTGATCTTCCGAGGCCGGGCATGAACCAGGAAAGTGTGTCTGGCCAGAGTAATCAAGCGTGTTGGAAAACGTGGTTCACCCCTGCAGGGAATATATATATATATATATATATATATATATATATATATATATATATATATATATATATATATATATATATATATATATTCGAATACCGTGTCCTCGGTAATGCACGTTCAGACTTGTATCCTCATCTTATACAACTAGAAATGGATACTTGTTATGTGATGGATATGTGGCCCCGGGATTGCTTCCTCGCAGGGAGTCGAGGAAAGATCTTTGGGCATTAATGCTGCAACATGTTTGTTAAATATAAACTGCTATTCTTTACTCTTCTACATGCTACAAGATGCTTGGAGCTGCTTGAAGATGCTAGTCTTCGAGAGGCTAGGCCTTCCCCTCTATTCTGGCATTCTGCAGTTCAGTCCACAGATACAACCCTTCCATTTGATACCAATGCATACTTAGTACAGATCTGATGCTTGCGAGTACTTTGGATGAGTACTCACGGTTGCTTTGCTACCCCGTTTCCCCTTCCTTTTCTTTCCGGTTGATGCAACCAGATGGTGTATCCTTGGAGCCAGATGCCACCGCTGACAGATGCTACTACGTGGAGACCGCCGACGACCAGGAGTAGTTAGGAGGTCCCAGGCAGGAGGCCTTGCCTCTTCAATCGTTGTTGCTTTTGTGCTTGCCTTCTTAAGGTAGTCCTGTTTAACTTATGTCTGTACTCAGATATTGTTGCTTCCGCTGACTCTTGTGTATCGAGCTTGTATTCGAGCCCTTGAGGCCCCTGGCTTTAATATGGAGCTTGTATGACTTCCTTTTGCGTTTAGAGTTGTGTTGTGATATCTTCCCGTGAGTCCCTGATCTTGATCGTACACGTTTGCGTGTATGACTAGTGTACGATTGAATCGGGGGCGTCACAATCAGGTTCCATATTAATCTTGTGCTGACATAGAGTGGGACTAATGCCCTTTAAATCATCAAGAGTATATCCAATAGCAGCTTGGTGATTCCTTAGAACTTTCAATAATCTTTCTTCTTCATGTTCCGAAAGGTTAGCACTAATAATAATACGATATATCTTCTTCTCATCAAGATAAGCATATTTCAAAGTGCTTGACAATTGTTTTAATTCAAACACAGGATCACCCTTAGGTGGAGGAGGACCTCCTAGAGTTTCAATAGGCAAATTGTGTTTAAGCAGAGGACGTTGTTCAAAGAAAGTCTTATCTATTTCATTTCTTTCATGCATATGTAAATCATTTTCATGGTCTAGCAGATATTTTTCTAGAGTATCAGTAGGACACACAACAATAGAAGCGAGACCAATTATTTCATCCTTACTAGGCAATTCTTTTTTATGAGGCTTTCTACTAAACTTGGAAAAATTAAACTCATGAGACTCATCACCAAAGCTGTCACCGGCAGTTTGTTTCTCACAATCTATTTTAGCATAACGGTGTTCAAGAAATGTCTACCAAAGATAATGGGACAAAAATCATCTTGTGGTGAACCAAGAACAAGAATATCAGTAGGGTATTTTATTTTCCCACACAAGACTTCAACATCTCTAACAATCCCAATTGGTGATATAGTATCTCTATTAGCAAATTTAACAGTAACATTTATGTCTTCTATCTCTGCGGGTGCTATGTCATTCATAATTTCTTGATATAACGTAAAGGGGATAGCACTCATGCTAGCACCTATGTTGGATAAACCATGATAACAGTGATATCCTATTTTAACTGAGACAACGGGCATGCCAACAAAGGTCTATGTTTATCCGTTTTATCGGGTTTGACAATTCTAGCAGCTTCTTCATAGAAGATCCTTAACCGTAGCAACACTAGGTTCTACTTTGATTTGTTCATCAGGTTTAGGTGTTCTAATATAACTTTTGTTGACCACAGTTGAAACTTTAGCATGTTTCTTGACCCTAATAGGGAAAGGTGGTTTTTCAATATAAGCAGTAGGAACAACTGGATCAACATTATAAATAATAGTTTCCTCTTTAGCTAGTACCAGTTCTTTAATTTCTTCTTTAATAGCTGGGTGATATTTAAACCACTTCTCCTTAGGGAGATCAACATGAGTAGCAAATGATTCACAAAAAGCGGCTACTATCTCAGAGTCAAGTCCATATTTAGTGCTAAACTTTTGAAAAGCATCGGTATTCATAAAGGATTTAACACAATCGTACTTAAGCTTAATACCTGACTCTTTACCTTCGTCGAGTTCCCCAATCTTCAGAGTTGTGTTTAATTCTTTCTAAAAGACCCCACCAGAATTCAATAGTCTTCTTCATAAATGAACCAGTACAAGAAGTATCGAGCATGGATTGATCATCACAAGAAAGCCGAGCATAGAAGTTCTGAATAATAATTTCTCTTAAGCGCTCATGATTGGGGCATGAATATAACACTGACTTAAGCCTCCCCCAAGCTAGAGCGATACTTTCTCCTTCACGAGGCCAAAAATTACATATATAACTAGCAAAAAGGCCCGTGCATTGCAACGGGAGAAAAAAATCATCACATTTGATTTGATTTATGACAAACTCAATTATTTCATCCCTTATCATTGAACTTCTAACCATGACTCCTGGTATATAGTTCTAATCTTAGGTTTTCAATATTAAACAAAATCCAACCATGACAAATGTGCACATTGTTAGTTGCGGAAAAATCTGTTGGTACCAAATGCTTCAACATATATTAAAAATAAGTACAATTATACGGCTTATACATTCTAGAAAAAAGAGCAGGTTGGTTGTTTCAAATAGAAGATCTCAGGAAACTTGTGGACCAAAGTAAAGAAATAGAAGATCTCGGGAAACTTTTGACCAAAGTAAAGAAATGAATGTATGAGAAAAGATACACATATTAGATTATGCTAAGTAGACCCTATTTTCATGATACATCACCTTGTTTATCTTGCTGCTTCAGAGTAACTTGCATATATAAGCGGGTGAGCATAGAGCCAACAGAAATAAGATAACCACTACAGAGTTCAATCGGACTTCTCACATTAGAAAACAATTTGCCCCTTCCTTTCGGTTCGCATTTCTTTACAGTTTTTCTTAACTGTTTGGCATTCTTTGACCATTTATATGGTATTTTCAGATAATTTTGCTGTCCCTAATACTAAAGTTCAGTTCTGGACACGGTTAAGCCCATGTACTACCGTTCAACGCAAAAAAATCATGTCATAACCTGAAGCAATTGAAGCGAGATCCTTCCCTTAGGCAATCAAATTGGAAGTGTTTCCTGCATCAGGAGTACCAGCGGCAAACAAAGGCCCGTATCCCATAGGTTGCTGATTAGAGGAAACTTGGAGCATCCATTAAGCAAAAGTTCACATATGAAACCCATCCTGATCTATCCCGATGCTTAGATCCTCTAACCAATGGAGGACACACCATTTGCACTGCACAATTGAATGATCCATTCAATGCATGGTGAATTTGTTCCAGAATTGGAGAACTCCATCAGCATATTAAATTATTAATGGTGAGTGGGAAAACCTGACCAGCAGTAAGTCACATTGGTAGCTAAGTCACAGGAAGTTTTACTTTCTGCCCTTGACCACTTAGTTCGTTTCTTGTATTTTTTTCAAGCATGTCAAACATATCAGTGCATGCAAAACTGTTAAAGGGACTGGGGCACCTTGTATAGCTAATACTCAATGCAGAAGCAATTAGTAATAGTATATCCAGCAAGTAAGAGAACTCTCTTTCTTCTTCGTCTTCAAAATCACAAGGATATCCTGAATCATTTTCAGGATCCACCATCTCAGAGCACAAGTAATTATCAATTGCAGCATCCACTACTACCACTACAAAAAAAGACACATTTTGGGCCGAACGAAATTTTTTTCTGTCATACTTATGACACTTCTATGACGATTTGTGACAAAACCTGGTATCATCATAGATGTGGTGGGCTCCTACTTATATGACAAAAAATCATGACAAAAAATGGGCTTTTCGTCCTGGGCGGGCCGGAGACGCAGCTGCATGACATTCGTTGGGACGTCCTTGACGGAAAAAACCATGTTAGAAGCAAGGGCGAGGAAAATGTCGGGGTGTTCCCGGTTACGGTGGGTGGTCGGGACCGAGCGATGCACGGAGGTTTGCGCGTTTCTCTCGTACACGCACGCGTGTGGGTGCGAGGCGTTGGGCTCTAACTGAACCCGAGCGAGGCATTCGCCTACTAAACCCGAGCGATTGCACTGCAGGCTACGCGTTACTGAACCCGAGGATTGATCGATGGCTGTTAACTGAACCCGATCGAGCGATTCCTTCGCTACTGCTGCTAACTGAAGCCGATCGATGCTGCCTCTAGATGAACAGTGAGTGTTGCTGGGGGGTTTGGATGGACAGTTCCCAGTGGGGGTGGATGAACAGGACCCCGTGGTGTTGCCTCTGGATGAACAGGACCCCGATCGATCGAGCCGGTTGGGGCTGGATGAACAGGACCCCGTGGAGGGCTGGTTGAATAGGACCACCCCGTGGAGGGCTAGATGAACAGTAGACGGTGGAGGGCTGGATGAACAGTAGCCCGTGGAGGGGTGGTTGAACAGGAGCCCGTGGAGAGGGCTGGTTGAACAGTAGCCGGTGGAGTAGCGCGCGGTGGAGGCTGGATGAACAGGAGCCCGTGGATGAACAGTCGCAGGTGGAGGCTGGAGGAGGTCGACGGTGGATGAACAGTAGCCCGTGGAGGCTGGAGGGGGTCGACGGTGGAGATGAACAGTATCCCGCGGAGTCCCGTTTTGCGGTATGCCACACCCCTCCCGATGAACAGGACCCCCGTTTCGACCGTAGCGCTCCAACACAAGTTCGTTTCCTTCGTTTTGTGGTACGCCACACCCCTCCCGATCAACAGGACCCCGTTTCGACCGTAGGAGGTCCAACACAAGTCCGTTTCCTCCATTTTGCGGTACGCCAGACCCCTATAGATGAACAGGATCCCGTTTCGAACGTGGCCGGTTGAACACAAGGCCGTTTCCTCCATTCTATGGTACGCCAGGCCTCGTTTCCATCGGCTGTTCCGTCCAAGCCCTCCCGATGAACATGATGACGCATTACGTTCTGACCCGGCTGGTTGGCTCCCCATGAACACGACGACGACGCTGTTTCTCCATTTCTACCGAGCCATGTACACGAGCCCTAGCCATACGTATGCGCGAGTAGGCGTTCGAGACCCCGCCCGTATGTACGTACGTGGCCGTATTTTCTTTCTTGCACACTAGCCGCTGTACGTAAGTGTACATGCTACGTCGCGCCTCTACTACGACACGTGCGTGCCTCTACATCGACCAGTATGTATGTACACGTTCACGACCAGAATGACAACGCTACGTACTCTTCGACCAGGTGGGTCCCGACTATCAGGCACTTCCTTCCGTGCGAAGATGTAGCTAGTGGGTCCCAGCAGTCAGGGGGCGAATCGTTTTTTTCCCGGACGCACTTCCTTCCGTGCGAAGATGTAGCTGGTAGGTCCCAGCAGTCAGGGGGGAAACGTTTTTTCGCGAAATACGGTTGCCCGTCCGGTGGGTCCCTACTGTCAGGTGGAGGAATAATTATTTTGCGCGAAATAAGGAGGCACTTCCTTGCTGCGGTCGTGGACCTAGCTGTCGGCCTCTCCACGTACAGTCCACGTCCAATGGAAGCTGTTCCTTGACCACGTTGACCATGCCGCGCCGAGAGCACCAGGGCGGTGGACGACGACGAGGCCTAGGAAGGGGATGACACGGAGTCGGGGAAGACGCGGCAGTGCATGCCCACGCGTAGAGGAGTATGAGGGTTCACTGGTTCGCTGCGGTGTGAGGCTGCCGTCGCCGCAGAATAACAGGGGTGTGGGTGAGTAGAGGGATGGCCTGGCAAGGGGTGGGAGTAGTAGGGGGCGGTGAGGCCTCCGCGGCATCGCAGCCGGCCACGGGAGGCAGGAGCACGAGGCACGACCAGCGCTGGTTTGGGCGGCTGGAGCAAGAAGACCAAAGGTTGAAGAAGCACTACGACCATTGGATGCACATCGTACGGTCACTGGAGCTAGAATCGTTCATATTGACTATGTTGACAAAGCCCTCCATCCCCGTCAACTTAGTTGGCCCACAAATCAGCCTCCCACTATTGTGGGTCCCAGCTAGCAGGGGGTATTCATTTTTTGTGCGTAATAAGGAGGCACTTCCTTGCGTGCGAAGATATAGCTGGTGGGTCCGACCTGTCAGCGGTGGGAACGTTTTTTTCGCGAAATACAGAGGCCCTTCCGGTGGGTCCCAGCTGTCAGGTGGAGGAATCATTATTTTGCGCGTAATAAGGAGGCATTTCCTTGCGTGCGGCCGTGGACCCAGCTGTCAGCCTCTCCACGCACAGTCTACTTCCGATGGTGTCGTTCGTTGACCACTTGACCACTCCGCGCCGAGCGCATCCAAGGTGGTGGACGACGGCGAGGCCCCGGACAGCAACGAGCCGGAGATGGGAAGACGCGGGAGTAGAGTCGCGGACGGAGAGGTGCACGAGGGTTAACTGGTTCTGGTGCGGTGTGGTTCGGCAGTCGGTGGAGAAGAACAGGAGGTGTGGAGGGGTGGAGGGATGGCCTGGCCAACGGTGGAGTAGCGCTTCACAGTGAAGCGTGCTAAGCAGAGCTGCTAGCAGCAGGAGGCGGGAGCAGGTGGTCCCGGCGGCGCTGGAGGAAGAAGACGAGAGATTGAAGATGGATGCCGGTCGTTGGATGTAAATCCAACGGCTAACGATGTCAGAATCATTTGTTGACTAAGTTGACAACGACTTGCATTGGCTTCGACCTATTGGCCCACATTTCAGCCTCCAAAAATGTGGCACGTATTCAACCCATTTTTTCAGAATTTACAGTCTTTTTTTGCGGGGTAGAATTTACAGTCAATTTGATCTTTTTTTTGAATTACAGTCCATTAGCTGGGCTGGGTGAACAAATAATGTAGCGTCCATGCGGCCCATTTATGTTTTTCCTAAAAAATTACAGGCCATTTGCACTTTCTCGAAATACACGATTTTGCTGGGCTGATTCTAATTATAATGTTGGGGTGGGCGCAGCAATGTTATCAAAAAATAAACAGGGGCTGAGCATTTTGTTATATATATATATATATTAAATAATAAGTGATTTATTATTACATTGGTCCTTAAATCTTACCAAGCTTTTGTACACAATCACCAGGATTTTCGTTGCCAAAAAATCCAGGATTTTATTGTTAAGAAATTATTTTTATAAGTTAATAAGATGTGGGATATTGTTTTCTTACATATGTAAGTATCTGTTAAATATATGATGACAATAACAATAATATATAATAACATATAAAATAATTTAAATATATATAATATAGTTAGAAGGGAAACATAAGTTGGACCAGGCGTTCCTATTCTTATATAGAAAAATAGAACAGACCTCTGCGTTTTCTTCAAAAAAATACATAAATTGGGCTGCCGATGTTTCAGGAAAAATAAAACCTCGGATGGGAGGTCCATAGGCCGGTCGATACATGACGGCCCTCAAGAAAATACAAACAGGCCTATGGACCTCCCATCCGAGGTCGTGGGCTGCGCATGTTAAAAAAGAAAGCCTAGACGGGGCAGCCCAAAACCCAGCTGATACTTGCTGCCCCAGTGATAATAAATGATACCTGCCAGCTCCCCGGCTTCGTTGTGAATTTATCTCCTATAGTAACTACGTTGAAGCACCTAAAAAATGTAACTATGTTGACAAACCCGTGGGCCCCAACGTCAGTATAGCATTAGGAGGAAGTATTTTTTCGATGAGGCACTTGCTTGCGTACGGCCATAGACCTGGTGGGTCCCGACTGTCCGCCTCTCCACGTACAGTCCTCTCCAGATTCCTCTCGTTTGTTCAGCATGTTCACAACGGCAGACAGCGGCGTCGCGGCGAGCGCACAAAGGCGCAGGAGGAGATCCGACCACCTGAGGAAGTGCCTTATTAGTAACGAAACAACTGAACTAGCCTAGTGGCCGAGTGACACTACCCGACAGCTGTTCCGCCCGGGTTCGATTCCACCTGTGCAGAGAAAATATCTCCAAATTTTTTGCCTCTGCCTTTATTGACATGTGGGTCCCAATTGTCATCTACGCACACCACGTCCAACACTTGCCAAAACTTCGTCCCTCGTTTTCTCTGTTTTTCGCACACTCGACATTGTGTGGGCATTTTGAAAATAGCATATCTTTTTGACTGTGCATCATATGAAGATGTGCTATGCATGAATGTTGATCAGCATGATGTTAACTGGCTGGTAGTTCCAGTTTCGACCATGAATAAAACTTCCAACATGATGTTAACACTGTTTGAAAAGGCCGTGTTAATATAAATGCTCTGCCTCTGAAAGTTGCAGTTTCTTATCTGAAACTGAACTTGGAGTTTCTTATCTGAAACTGAAACTTGCAGTTTCTTCTCTGAGAATCACATTGTCTGCACTTTTATACTCCTATGAAACTACATTTTTTAAGTGCTAAAAATAGATCTCTAGAATTCATAAAATACTTCATATGCTCAATACTGCAAATCTGAAATTCAAAAGACATTCATATCTGAAAGTACTCTCAAAATACACAACACAAAACACAATTCACAACCTGCAAATACTGACAACCCTAAGCTCCTCCTGACAATTCACAACCTGCCCGACTATTGGGCTGGGGGGGGGCAGTCCCTCCTATTCCTCGGCGGCAGACAGCCGCCCCGTGAGACGATGTGAACGGCGAGGGAGAGGATGGCGGGGAAGCGTCGTCGGGCCAACTGTTTTTCTCCTCTTGCAGTTGGGTTCGGTCGACGAAGACTCCACCGGCTCGCTCTGGCACGACACCCTCACAAACGGCACCCTGTAGATGCTCGATCCTTCAATCTCTGGTGGATGCTCCATCTGGGATCGATACTCCCACCACCGCTCCCTCACGATCGGATTCGGTGAATCTGTTTGCTCCATGGCCCAGAGGAGCAGCTCTATGTACTCCCGCGCGACTCCCTCCGGGAGTATCGCCGCCTTTTCGCTCTGTTGCAGATATTTGGCCATGGATGTCGCCGTCGCCGCTAGTTGGTCCTTGTTGTCAAACCAAGACTGTATCTCCAACATCCTAGCTAGCTTCACAGGGTCGCCGTCTGCGATCCTCACGTATCGGTTGTACTCCTCCATCGATCTACTTCTCCACAGCACCTTCACTCGCCGGCGGTGGTTTTTGAATGGAAGAGGAGAGGAGCAGCGCTGGTTTTGGATTAGAACGGGAGAGGAGCGACGCTGGTTTTGGATTGGAACAGGAGAGGAGGGGCGGTGGTTTTGAAATGGAAGAGGAGAGGAGCGGCGCTGGATTTAGATTGGAACAGGAGAGGAGCGGCGGTGGTTTAAGAGGAGAAGAGCGGAAGAGCGGCGCTGGTCTTGGAAGTATTTTTTTGTTTTGCGTATTTTGGGTCAAAGTTTGACCACGTACTGTATTTGACAAGCAAAATGTGAATGCATGTCACCAAAAATTGTATCGTTTGGTTCGTATCTGAATGTACTTTCAAATTATATTATTTTTGCAACGTATAACATATATTTTATTTGCGAAAATCATGGTCAATTATGACCCAGAATAAAAGGGAGACTAGTTAATGTGGGGTCGCTTTCTTAATTGAAGGGTAAATTGATTTTGATTTTGATCCAGTCACAGCGCGCCGGCCCTCTCGTCCAATCCTAAATCGCTGCCGCACGCTCCTCTCCCTCTTCTCCATTGCAAAACCACCTCCTCTCCTCTCCATCATCTCCATTCAAAAACCACCGTCTCGCCTCTCCCTCTTCTCCATTGCAAAACCACCTCCTCTCCTCTCCATCATCTCCATTCCAAAACCACCGTGTCGCCTCTCCCTCTTCTCCATTGCAAAACCACCTCCTCTCCTCTCCATCATTTCCATTCCAAAACCACCGTCTCGCCTCTCCCTCTTCTCTATTGCAAGACCACCGTCTCTCCTCCCATCTTCCAAAGCTAGCACCGGACCACTCAGAAGGACATTTATGGAGAGGATGCAGCAGCGAATCAGGCAGATCGCCGGCGGCGACCAGGCAAAGTTAGCCAGGTTGAAGGAGATCCTTACTTGGTTTGACAATGAGTGGGAGATTTCGAGGACGGTGAGGGCCATGTGGCAATGTATGCGAAAGAGCGAGACGGCGGCGATGAGGGCGGCGATGTACATGTACTCCTCGGCGGCAGTCACGCCGCAGTCCTTCGAGTTCATCGAGTATCTCCTCTGGGCGATGGAGCAGACAGATTCGCCCGAGGCGAAAGTCAGGCGGAGGTGGTGGGCGTACAGGTCGAAGGTCGAGCACCCAGAGGATAACGAATCGATCGAGTACGGTGTGCCGTTCGTGAGGGTGCAGAGCCAGCCGGAGCCACAGGAGTATTCGTTCTCCCACCGCAAGAGGAGGCCGGATGGCGCGACGTCGCTTCCCCGCCGTTCTCCACGGTTCCCTCGACGCTCGCCTCGTTTCAACGGCGGCGGTAGGGTTTAAGGTAAGCTTCGCACTAACCTAATCTTCCACCTGCTCATGCTTACAATCAGTGTGACAGCTAATGAAAATCATGCTTACAATCAGTCTCCGAGTACTACGCCAATCACCCTTAAATAGCTCTGGACCTTTGGGTCAAAGTTGTGACACTGTGTACAAATAAAGAAAAATAGATTGGTGCTTCTTTCAGAAAAGAGTACTCCCTAGAAAACTGCCAATATAAGCTACTAGTATTTGGTTAGAGGATTTGCTGCCGAGAAAGATCCGTCCACAGAGAGCGCCACACATCCCACTGGTGGTGGTGGATGCCAATGCGTGCATGGAGCATGGTTGGTGTCGGTAATTTTTACTTGGCACACCTCGCACTCTGCATATATGCCGGTTCCATCCGTACATTTGTGCAGTTCCACCAAAATGCAGCTGAATAACCCTGTTTGCACAGATAATGAAAAAGCGTGATTACATTATAGTGGCACTAGTTGATGAAACACGCAAAATAAATAGAAGAAAATATTGCGATAGTATCATAGTATGCCATGCTGCGAGGGCGAGATGGGCCCTGCGACGCCTCATACGGTACGCCACGCCTCATACTGGAAATCGTCCCAAGTCTCCCCGATACACCTTCTGCCAGTGATGAACATCAGTGTACAGCGGTAGTACAAGGAGGGGCCTTGAGACATTCAAATCTCTATTTTTGTGCAGATCAACTAAAATTAAGCACCCCAGTTTGCAGAAACGCTTAAACATTAACAATGGGACTAGTTGATGAAACATACATTAACAAAGAGAAGCACTTTCTTTATCTACATTGGAAATGAAATGATAGAGAGGACACTCGCTCTATTTTAACTGTATTATTACTTCATTTTATCAGTGACACTAGGGTCGAGCAGGTGGCAAACGAGGTGTACCGTGCGTCGCAAGGATGAAGGCCGGGGGTGCTTAGACTGGGATGCTGAAGCTGGCTCTTTCAGTCCCTATCTTCCCCCTGATGTTTCTGTGGTAGCATTTGGGTTGTAATCCAAACTTGGTCGAGCTGGTGCTGCGTCCCCCTACCTGCCTAGCTTATGTGGCGAACTTGTCTCCTGCTAGTACTCAGTCCGTTCTAGTAGTAGTTGCATAACTGCCCGTTTACACTGAGATGTTGTCGGATAATGGTTCTCTATGGTTGGGTTTCTTTAATGAAATCGGAGGGAACCCCCTCTTTCGATATATAAAAAAACAGTGGCACTAGCGGTGCCAAAACATTGCCTCAAATTAATAGTGCCACTAGATTAAGGTGCAAAATAATAACATTACTGCTTTATCATGGCAGTGCCAAAACAGTAGCACAAGAGCAGGATCAACATGCAGGATCTTTGGCAAACGGTCAGACCAAAAAGGAACATACCTCGTGATGGGAACCATATCTGCAGTCAACGCCATCGTAGAAGGGATGACACCAGTCACCAACATGGATGATTCAATTCATGGGACCTTTTGGTGCAGTTCACCTAAAATGAAGCAATGTCCCATGAGCTAGCAGCTTCTTCTTTTTTTTAAGAAAAGGGCTCCAGCCCCGGTTCCATTTCCATCAGAAAACGAAACCCACAGAGCTTCTTCTTCATTAGTTGCAATAAAATTGAGCAACATCAAGGTTGGTCGTGAAGCTCCTGGAATGTTCAACTATAATTTGGATATCATTTGTGCAGTTCAACTAAGATCAAGCGTGAAATGTATATCTCTGTTTGCACAAAAAAGGTGGAAAGGAGGGTGACTAACAAGTGATGAAACATGCATCAAATGAAAAAAGCATGTTCCTTATCTGAATGGCAATCGTACAAGGACAGTAGCAATTTCTAGCAGCATTGCTAGATATTAGTGTGGGCATTAGGATTAACTATGACAACCGTTAAATACGACATTACTTTAATGGTGCCATTGCTTCATTTTACCAGCAACATTACATTAACAGCTGCTACAGAGTCGGTATTTGGGCACGGGAGAGTAGGCGGACCAGGACAGTTGCATCTCTAACGAAAAGAAGCAACTTATCTTAATGGGAAATTTAGCAGGACATGAAAAAAAGTGCCATTGATTCATATTACTGGAGGCATTACATTGAAAACAACATTGGTTTAACGTGTCCTTACTTTTAACAGTGCGACTGCTACATTTTACCAGTGGCATTACATAAGAGCGGCTCGGGGCAACAAACATCAGAAGAGGATATCTGGGTTGGTCCCATTTTTGTTCGGTATATAGCCACCTTATACTGTGTGAGGCTAGCAAATCTAGTGCTGGACTTACTCTGTTGACTTGTCCCCCAGTCCCCACTTTCTTTCCTTTTTCAACCAATAGATCGGGTTTATATTGAGTTTGTACTGCGTTCCCTTTATTTCCCTATTAGACCTAGAGACCAGTTGGATAGCCAGTCTCTGCTACTTTTCGCCCCCATTATTTCCTCTTTCGACCAAGTCCTAGATTCAGGTAACAAATCTTCCCCCACCCCCACCCCCTTTCTTCCTTGTTTGAACCAAGTAGTACTAGATTCGAGTGCATGAACTAGTTTTACCTCTTAACAGTAAAAAATTAGGTGGTTTTCGAACAGCCGATCGATCCTATCTACGAGGGGGCCTGAGAAATAGTAAAAGATACAAATGCAGCGACGTCAGGAGCTCGGGAAGTAGAGCAAGGCCGGTTTCGAAGGAAGTTATACCTGAGGGTCGCCGGGATGTCGCTAGGTGGGCGGCGGGAGGCCGGATCTGCCCACACTACGGCAGCGAGGAAGAAGGGGTGGGAGGCCCTCCCTCGCCAGCGATGCTTGGGAGAGAACGGCAAGGCACGCTGATCGGGACGCGCCGGCAGTGGGTAAGAGCCGTCGCCGAGGACGACCGCGTGAACGTTGCACCTTCTCACCTTCCCCGGCGGAGAGGATCCGGCTGGATCTGTGACCAGCGGTGAGTAGAGAGAGAGAGTGTGGCCACCGCTGTCGTGTTTAGATCTGGAGAGGACGAGACAGTGTGAAGAGAGCAACACTAGCAAGCAAGCGCGGAGGCTCCTGCCTATATAGTGGAGTACTAGTTTTCTTTTGTCTACCGGCCGGAGCCGGCTTGACCTCGGCAATGACTGTCGAGAAGTCTTCATGCACGTGCCCCGGAGGCGCAGTTGTCGTCATTTTGATCTGAAGCACCGGATTATAACATATAACACGAAAAAATGCCACATGACAAGAAATCATAACCTCACTGCCCAAAGGAGACAAGATGAATCCCGACGGACAAACTAGACGAGGATCAAAGCTCAAATTAAAGATAAACTCGTAGAAAAGGGGTCCGTCGATAGATGTCCTAATTAACATAGCCGGCTTGACCTAGATGGCAGCCGAGTAGTCTTCGTGCATGTGCCCCCAATGACTAGCCCAACTCAGTTGTCGCTGTTTAACCCTCGCAGTGATCCGAAGCACATGACACCTAATTTTGCGAGATGACAAGAAACCTTTTTTTAGATTTCTCACCAGAACTACAGCCCTGTACAACACAGCCTGCACGATATGTAGACGATAGCCAATCCAGGCGTGTCTGCTGGAGTCTGGTCACATGCATGGACGAACTGATCTTCCGTGTCTTGCAGGGATCGTCCAGGTACCAACGTATGTACTCCTACAACACTTCTCTAGTAGTACTATCGCTCGTCTCTCTCTTCTATTAACTCACCCGACTTGCGGGGCCGGGGAGTGTGCCTATGGTCGGTTCTCAATTGCGGTCCCACATGTGTGTGCAAACGCAATATGACGCGTTCCATTCGGAGAGCGGCGTGCCAGACCGACCGACCGTCTGGGGTGCGACGCGAACGCGACGGGCGTGCTGTATACTCCGTACATGTGTACCGCCGTTTTCTTGAGGCTTTGCTCCATGGCGCAATCCATGGATACAAAATTAGTATACTGTACTATTTAAAAGTCGAGGGCGGGGCTTTTCCTGCGCGGTAGGCGGGGCAGTTCCGGCTAGTCGGTTCGACAGAGACGCGAGAAGATGAGGGAGTAGGCTGCTGCAAACGTAGGGCTATGTGATTTGGCAGCGAGTTACTGCTGGACAGGTGGGGCCCCTTGATTTGACTTGCCAATATCATTTTAACTGCAGCAATACGACCTGCGTGAGTCTCCCGATTCCTGACCACCTCCATACAGGTACCTCTCCCAATGCTCCACCATGTAGAGGCTGGCTCTTGCATGAGAGCCCACTCCTCCACTTTTTCCTTGCCTCTTTCCTCCACATATGCAAAAATGCCATGTAAAGCGGGCTTATAGCCCACTATTGTACTCCTCCGTTCCAACTAGCCACTATTGGTACTTACTTGCTCCTACAGGTGCTAAGCTTGCCACATAGGCATAAAGTCTGATGTGGCAAGTTAATTAAGAAGAGAGAGACTAGTTTGGTGACCCAAGGAAGAAACGGTGCTAAGCGCGTGTACCTAGGTGAAAAGACAATTTGAGTCTATAGCTAATTAAATGAAGCAAACTTAGCAACAAAAAACTAAGCACCTATGCATTGGGGACTTGATTGCTAAGCCATTTAATGCCCTTAGCACCTCATCTAAGCACCATTTCATTGGAAGAGGTCACTCCTTGGCAAATGCAATAAATACTACGAAGAAAGAGATAGAGAGAAGTAAAAAAATAGTCTTATAGCCAACCTTATAGCTAACCTTGGTGTAGTATGAGTCACTAAGTGATGACTATGTATGACATGCCAACATCAGATAGCCTAACGCACCGTGTTAAATCTCCAAGGGCGCGACCGCGCGAGCGAGGCGACGGTCGTGGTAGGCGGCGCGACCATGATACGGGCTGCTGGCAGCCCTTGGATCTGAGATCGAACGGTCGCATGCTAAGTTGCTGAAAATTTGCAGAATAACCCTCCAGGATAGGATATTCACCCATAGGTCTAGAATCACGCCATGCAACCGTTCGATCTCAGATCCAAGGGCTCTCGGAAGCCCGTATCATGGGAGAATGGAAAGCTTCGTATCACCTGTAATTTTCCCGACACTTGACATGACATCGAAAGCCATTTAATTGGGCGTCGAGTAGACATGACATCTAATTGGGCCCCCATAGCACTGTGCATGAATCCATTTATCCAGCAGGCAAGCCACTACCCTGCCGTTCGCACGCCCCACTCAGCATTTTTACAATCGAAAAACCGCTGGCAGTTCGCTCCTACTCGTCCCCGGACGTCCTTTAACATTACGGCAGTTCGCTCCTAGTCGTCCCGTCCTTTCACATTACGGCAGTTCCACTAATCCTAACCCTCCTCCCAAATTCATGGCGTCCCAAATCTCCATGATCGGCGGTGAGTACAAGGTTAGAACCATCACCGGCGATGAGTTCGACGTCATCTACACCCGTTCTTCCGCGACGGTGAAAGGATGCCTTGCTCGCTTCAGTCGCATGTTCGAAAACTCAAATGATGAGTGGGTCGCTGGGCTAGATGTTGAGTACACCACAGTCCTGGGACAAGAGAAGGATCTAAAGGAGGAAGAGAAGAAGAAGCCCGCCGTGATCCAGGTTTGCGTGCATGACTTATGCTTGGTTTACCACATATGCCATGCCGACGTTGAGTGCGAGGAATTTAAGAACTTCCTCAAGGGCGGCCTAGTCAAATTCGTTACTGTAGACTTTACGAACGACAAAAGAGTCCTGGGTCGGATAGGCCTCGTTGTAGGCAACCCCTTCGACCTCCAGAAGAATCGGCTGCTGCCCTCCCGTGGTCAGCCTTCAATGCTGACCCTGGCAGGAGCCATGGTTCATCCTTCGTACGGTAAACTAGAGAAACCTCCGTACACGTTTCATCGTCATGCATGGCAGTGGAATGTACTAGATATAGACCACATCCACTATGCTGCAATGGATGGCTACCTTTGTTTCAATATCTACAAGGGTTGGATGAAGAGCAAGAGCCAAGTGTGCGGTTCAAGCAAAGAAGTATCGGCCAAGAGGAAGAGGGACAAGGACGAAGTCGAGGACGTGGACGAGGACTCCGAGTAAGGTGGCAGTGTCGTTGCTCATGGTGGTTCTAATGCAGTGTCTACCGGATTAGTTGCATAGTTTAATTTCAGGTGTGCTTAGTTTAATTTGAGGGGTGTGTTGTGCTGAGCCCCCAGCAGAACTATGTTATGTTTCTTCTCGTTATATTTCGTACATTTCATCTTTTAGTTGGTATAGTACTACCACTCGTTTCTTCACATTATATACGTACAATATATATGGCCAACATCATATAGCCAGCAGTTTAGTTGTCAAAGAATTTCAGGGTGCTTAGTTTTGTCAAAGAATTCCAGGGTGCTTAGTTTTATTTGAGGGGTGTGTTGTGCTGGACACCATTAACTTATCATTGTGAGAATCGGCTTATTTTTGTCATGTAACATGGTCAACGGGTTTGACGTGAAAATAACAATGTCTAATGGCATTTCTGAGCAAACATCTAACTTAACGATGGCATTTTTTAGATATCTAATTGCATTTTTGAGCAGGCATCTCACGGATCGATGGCATTTTTTGAGTAGTTGTAACTTCTAATGGCAAAACTGAGTAGTGATACACAACTAGTGGCATAAATAATAAGAACCCAAGAATTAAATAGGTATGCTAATTTCTTTATTTCTTTATACCTTTGTGTGCGAAACAATATACGCTGCCTCCCCCCAGATTTTCTTTACAGAGGCAACATAGAACTATATGAGTGCCCTGTTAAATTTTGGAATTATTCCGGGTTCGTTTGGCCTTTTTTATACATTAATTGAGTTTCTGGTCATTTAATGTGCATAATTCAAATTTGAACTACAAGCACATGCTCCCGTGCACCAAAGTTGATTGAAAAATCACATGTGTGTCCTCGGGTGAATTTCTAGGTCCCATGCAAGAAATGGGAATGAAATTCAAACATCTGGGCATCGTGGTTCGGCCGAGAACATTGAGAAGCTTGGTTTTAAAATTCTTGTAAATCCAAAACACGCCTGAAAATCATGAAACTTGGCATGGTGTCATGTCATGGTACTACCATGCTGTGGTAAAAAAATTGCAGAATAGGAACAAGTTTTGGTATAAGTTTCTTGCAAACCGGAGCTTCTCTCAAGAAGGCTCGTGGTTCTGAGAGGGAACGTGTCACCTTTGTGTGCATAATTCAAATTTTAAATACAAGCACATGCTCCAGTGCACCAAAGCTGGTTGAAAAATCACATGTGTGTCCTCGGGTAAATTTCTAGGTCCCATGCCAGAAATGGGAATGAAATTCAAACATCTGGGCGTCATGGCTCGGCTGGAAACATTGAGAAACTTGGTTTTTTAATTCCTGTAAATCCGAAACACGCATGAAAATCATGAAACTTGGCTTGGTGTCATGACATGGCACCAACATGCTGTGGTAATTTTGCTGTCCGATTTGCGAAGGCGCACACATTAACAATCAACAAAGTCATTTTGGAACAAGTGCTGTCACGTTACAATCGGAAACACAAGTATTATTGAAACCGTGGGCGTTCTATTTACCATTTACGTGCCGCCACGCGTCCCCTTTTTTATTAGCTAGGAGGCGCCGTGCAGGGTAGCTATTTGAGTACGGGAGGCGTGCGATCAGACCCCTGCGCGTGCTTATCGGGAGGAGAGCCCTTTGACCTCCATCTGCCGTCCACCTCTCTCCCAAGGTCTCCATTAATGGCGCCCGAGCCTCTGTTTAATGGCGTGGCAATGTCTCACTCGACTGAGATTTAAGAGAGAAAAAGAAAATCTGAAAAGAAAATTTTGCACGGATCTTGATGTAAGATCCGACGGACCTATATAGCATCTACTGCGACTTATAGCAAGACTGATGAATATATATAAGGACGACGAGAGTGGATAATAATTGTCTTACATAATTAGGAAGATAATTAAAAAAGCCACATGCGGCTACGCCCGAAATACACAAGGGCAAAAGAAGAAGGAAGACGCATACAACGATCTGGCTCGCTGATCTCTACTTTCTTTATGCGCTGCAGGTCGCCGAGACTAGTTCTCATGGCGGGCGATGATCTCTTTCATCAGTTTCATGTCCTTAATACGCTGCTTGGCAGCATCCATGGATTCCTCCACCAGCCTGTTGCGCTCGATGCGGAGCATGGCATTCTCGTCCATAAGTTTCTCGATGATGACGCCCATCCTCTACAACAAGGCAGCGGTCTCCTCCTCCTGCTTCGCCCTTCCGGCGATCTTCGCCCTCAGCAGGTCGCGCTCACCCCGGAGCTTCGCATTGCCCTCCCCTAGTTTCCGGATGATGCCGGTAGCCTCATCCTGCAACCTCGCCCAGCCGGAGATCTGATCCATCTGGCTATGGACCATCGCATGCATGCGCCTGTAAGAGTCCTCGCCTACCCGCGAGAAATTTTCCCAGGCTGCCGTGGTGTGGCGGGACCTTCGTGCTGCTTCGGTGGGGTGGCGGGACATCTCTGCTGCTTCTGCGGCGTGGCCGGACCAATCTGCTACATCGACGGCAGGATGGGACCTCCGTGCTGCTTTGGCGGCGCGGCGGGACCTCTGTGCTACTACTGCTGCGCGGCTGGACATGTCGGCTGCTTTCGCGGCGAGGCGGGACATCTCCCGTGCTTCCTCTTCCATGCTCACCTCTCCCTGGTGGAAATGTCTCGACCTAGAACTCACGCTGGCCATGGCTTGATTGATTTGATTGTTTTTTGTGGATGAGGAGTTGAGGAGGAATGTGCAGTCATCTTAGCATAGTAGTATTTATAACCGAGTACTACTAATACGCTCCTAAGTGGGAAACTGTTTAGGTTGTGATCGGTGTGAACAGGTTTGCAATTAAATATAGCATGGTAGTCCCTCCATTCCTAAATGTAATGCGCATAGAGAGAAGCCGACATACCAATGCATGTGCTAGCATTATATTTTGGACGAGAAAGACCCCTATTGATTTGTAGCAGACACCATCTTCCCAATGCGTCAGGAGAATAGAAAATTGGAGTAAAACTACTGCGCCCTCCCATCATCTTGCTCTGTCCCATCCCATGTGTATGAGAGGGAATAAACAAGGGAAGGAGGCGATGCATTGGGTGGGTTGGCAGAGGGTTAGTTTTGTCTAAAATTGGGCTGGACTCGAACTACGCACTACATTACGGAATTATCTCAGAAAACTAATACGCACTATATTGAGGAACAGACGGAGTAGTAATTTGGAATGTGACGAGACGCGCTCAAAATTTATTGATGGTTCTAGTTTCGAAGTGCGGCACTATTCCCGGATGGCGTAACATCGGCACGTTTTCTCGGCTATGGTGAAGCATATGCCATGGTACTAGTTCTTTTTCTACTGTTGTGTACGTGTAAAAACTGGCACCGTCGGATACATATCTTACGCTTGGCGTTCGACAGGAATAGGCTCGTGGTGAGCTATAGACTAGTCTTATTTTCAGACGCATTACACCTATCTCTCGGGACTTCTCGCACGCACCATCACTGCTCCCTAGGTCGATGCCACCCACATACACTTGTACTCTGAGAAGAGGTGCACGCATGCACTCGTCCTCTCTCACACACGCATCTGTAGCTACGAATTGTAGTGTTCTCAACCATCCGATTGGCTCTATCATAGGTTTCACGTTGCTCCTTGGCCTTGAGATTGAGAAGTTTAAACCGCAGAGGCTAAGATGGAGGCGCGAGGTTTTGGTTAATGTGCGGGCCGCACACGGCATCGACACGACACGAGCTTTGTCTGCCTGGTGCGTATGCAGTCGGGTGAGTTGACCAAATATAGACACAACCAGGCCCTCGTTGGTATCCGCGCCTCGACTTTGGCTGGTCATAGTGGAGAGTAACATAGACTAGTTACTAGTCTATGTTACTAGTACCTTCATAGTGGGTAGTGTCATATAGTATATGCATAATTTGGCGACGAGCGCTCTCTATATGTACCACCTATTTTCTTTAATTTCATCTTGTTAGTTTTGCTCCATGGCGCAATCCATCGATACTACTACTGTACAAATGTATACATTTTTCAAAAGGCTAGAGGGGGGTAGTCTAGCTTAGTCCTTTTCACGAGGGGCGAGGCCTTGTGATCCGGCTGGTCGTATAAATGTGATCTGACGGCTCATTACTGCTGGAAGGCGGGGCCTTGTGATTTGACTGCTCGTATAAATGTGCCGACGACCTGAGGAGGAGCAAAGAACCATGCGGTATACTCAAGTTTTCCACTGGAGTAGTACTACGACGGAGGAGCACGAAACACGGCAGCCCAGTGCCATATGGCGATAAAAAATGATCTACACCCTCTGTCCCATAATATAAGAGCGTTTTCAACACTAGTCTAGTGTCAAAAAGTTCTTATATTATGGGACGGAGGGAATTTGCTAGTCATCTTATTGTTAGCATGGTTCTATTCATGCCTTGCAGAGAATGTGACACATGCGGCGAAACACCCGAAGCAAAAGAAGAAACACAGGAGCAATAGAAGAAGGAAGATTATCACCCCAAATGATCTAATTCACCGCGGAGTTATAACTACTTCTTCATCGCCTCCATGACCTCCATCTCCTTGCGCGTCTCCTCCCCCATCTTCTTCATTCTGTCCATGACGCGGGATTTCTTGACGCGAGCCTTCATCATCTGTACCACGGCCGCATTACGTACCTTGACAGCAGCCGGGTGCTCGATGCGGAGCTTCGCCAACTCCTCCTTCTGTTCCATGACGAGGGCCTGCAGCACCTTCATCGAGGAACTACTACTCTCATGCAGCTTGTTCCAGCCGGCATTCTTCTCCTTCAGCAGGTCGAGCTCGTGGCAGAGCTTCGCCTTGTCCTCCTGAAGTTGCAGGATTTTGCCGGTCACCTTCTTCTTGGAGGCAATGCTCTTCTTCAGCAGCATCACCAAGCCAGCGGTCAACTCCCCCTGCTTATTGACCTCAGCGGGCATGTCGTCGAGGCTCTCCTTCAGCAGCTCCACCAAGCCGTGGATGAACTCCTTCTGCTTATTGAGGTGCTTATTGAGCTGATCGGCCATGCCCTCGAGGGATAACGACTCCAGCGCCGCCAGCTCGGCATGTTCGCCTCCGCGGCTAGGGCGCTCCTGGGTGCCATCGCCAACCCGTGAGAGATCTTTCGAGGTCTCTGCGTGGCGGCAAGCCCTCTCTTTTTTTCCGTAGCCTTGGTTGCCGCTCCCTTGTTACGAGTAGTTCTCGACCTAGAGCTCTGCGCACCGGACATGGCAAGGACGGACGAAGAAGAAGCACTTATGAGGAGGAAAGGTAGAGTAATTTTCGGTTAGGTAGTTCCCCTTTTTATAACCTAAGTACTAGCACTAGTACTAATACCTGCATAGTGGGAACACGTTCAGGTTTGGTACGTACTAGTAGGTGTGAGCATGCTTGCACTTAATTGTAGCACTAGTACTTTCGAATGTGATGGGAACAAGGTAAAGATAAATTGATGGGTTTTGGTTTCGAGGCCCGAAACGGCTCTCGATGAGTTTAGTGGAACATAAATTTCAAGTAGACTACACTGCTCAGATGCGTAAATATTATGTTACTGTCAAAAATTGCCACAAAATACGAAGGAGACCAATGGAAGTACTACTAGCAACCCATGATTTAACTACTTGCATGCGCGTAGTGGAGTAGTAATGTCTTACTTCCGCCCCCACGTCCACTCAATTTGCATGCACTGTATTAATTAACCATCAATGAAGTGAAGGACTTTACACGCTATCGTGGAATTGTCATGGCAGATGTCCTAGTGCGATGACTTAGTCATGAGGCCAACGCATCTATGTGGTAGCTTGAGAGGGGTTGAGCGGAATTGAGAGACGCAACACAAGACAAGGATTTAGACAGCTTCGGGCCCCGGGAAACATCATCCGGTAACAACCCTACATGCTGTTTGAGGCTAGGTCTCATTATCATCACGAGGGAGTCGC
Source organism: Triticum aestivum (assembly GCF_018294505.1). Classification (NCBI taxonomy): domain Eukaryota; kingdom Viridiplantae; phylum Streptophyta; class Magnoliopsida; order Poales; family Poaceae; genus Triticum; species Triticum aestivum. Next base: position 159,220,322 of record NC_057814.1, read on the forward strand.
CGTAAACCGGCTCTCCTAGTTATGTCTAGCCCTAAGATTCTTCCTCCCTCTTGGGGTGCCCTGCGCCTCCTTATATATGTTGAAGGGGCTCGGATTAAGACTTAAACTATTTTGACTTCTCTTCATGGGCTTCTTAACGTCTTGGTCTTCATAACGTCTCGGGCTTCATAACGTCTCGGGCTTACTAACCTAGGCGACTCTGTCTGCCGGGTTATGACTCCTGCCGGTTTATGATTGTCTGCCAAGTTATGACTCCTGCCGGTTTATGATTGTTTCCCGGGTTATGACTCCTGCCGGTTTATGATTGCCTGCCAGTTTATCATCTGACTTAACACAAGCCGGGTTATCATCTGACTTAACATTCGCCGGTTTACCAAGTCCCAGTCGGGTTATAACTCCGGCCGGGTCATACCGCGGGGTATATCCCCGACATTAGCCCCCAGTATAATTTGGATTTATCCACGTTAAATTGAACCTGATCATCCTTAAGTCCTTGTCATTTCCTTCTTCTAGAAAATTCGAGTAAACAGGCCAGCTTCATAATAAATTTGCTGACATTGATTTGTCGCAGAGAACTATTGTGAAGAATAATTCATTTGATTCAGCTCCCAATGCTTAACAGAAATATTGGTCCTTGAAACACTCATCTGATCTTCAGCCGGTTTAAGGATGTAGAACTTGCCGGTTTATCATAGCCAAAATTGCCGGTTTAGAAATATTGATGGCACCGGGTCATAATTGTAGTTAACATCAAGCTTGAAAATATACCTCTTATATGCCTATCACTTGTAGCCCCCAAGTCTTAAGAAGGTAATGTAGTAACAGCTTAAGATTTTCTTCAATATGAATGTCACAAGCTTGAAGAAATCCAGGTTGTTCATCTCAATCACCAGTCAGAACTGAGTATTCCACATATGTAGCCCCCAAGTGCCGGGTTGTCATGCTTGTAGCAACCTGGGACTTGTAATTGCCTGACAGGTAATCCGGCGGGGCGGCAACTGAAGCAGGACGGATCAGCATGTTGGTGTCAGGCAGATGCGACCCGGCGGGGCAGCAGCTGAAGCGGGCAGAGGTAATCCGGCGGGGCTGCAGCTGAAGCGGGCAGTGGTAATCCGGTGGCTTGGAGACCGAGCGGCGACTTGCAGCGCAAGAGGCCGGCCACGAAACCATAGTGACAAGGTCTGCTCAAGGTCGGTAATGGCGATTTGAGGCGGTTCTTTTGTAGAAGAAAGTCGGTCACTCCAAAGCAGAAATCCCAGGAGAAACATAGCAGCGGCGAATTGAGGTGATCTGTCCGTGAGGGTAAGGCGAGGGCGGTTTAACTCGGAAGCCAGGGTCGCAGCGCGGCCGGATGACGGGGCCCGATGACGACTTGGAGAGACAACAACTCAGCGACTGAAGGCCAAGATGGAGGAGGCGAGTTCCAGCGGGAGACGGCTTATCGGTAGCCGGGCGCAGTACGAGCCGACGCGCAGGTTATAGGAGGAGCACACGAGCGGCCCCAACTGCGAACCGGCGAGCATGCTGGCGGCTTGTAGGCAAGAGCACGGGGCGATTTGCAGACAACTCACGGCGGCAGATGACTCGCCAGTCATAGTGAAGCGATAGTGATTTAGCGCGGAGATAACCTGGCGATTTGACACAACAGAGAGCGCTGCGAGCATGCGGCGGAAGGGGCGGCTCGAGGCCGGCAATTCAGTGAGACACGGCACCGGCGGGTCAATTGCGCGGTGCCGGAGATGTAGCAAACCACAGTTGCGGCGGGTTATTGACGGCGATTGATTCAGGCCGGCAAAACCAGAGGGGAGCCGTTGACTTGGTGGGAACAGGTCCGCCACGGCAACTGCAAAGATTATCACCTTTCCACATGTAATTGCCCTATATTTGATACTCATAGGAGTGCTATAGTTTTGATCCGGCACGGGGCATGGGGCGGGTCAACGGGGCGCTAATCCGTCCTGCTGTGTGGCGGATCTGCGAGCCGGCGAGCGCGGGAAAACAAGCTTGGCCGATGGGGCAGCGGACTCGGGCGGCAGCAGCTGAGGCAAACCGCCCGGAGGAATGGTTGAGGCTGCGCAAGGCCATGGCAACTCGAGGCGGAAGCGGCCGCAACGTAATCCGGCAATGGCAGAGCCACGGTGTAAAGAAAGGCGGCCGCAACAACCCCGGCGAGTTGGCAAAACATATTGTTGCAGATGGCCACACGGCTGGTTTAGCTCGGCGGCTCGGAAACAGTTTAGTAAACAGGTTCAATTGCAGGTGAATCTTCTCCTTCTTCATAACAACCTCCGTCTTCCTCCTTTCCATTCAAAGCATTGATACTTAATGATGGCACTTCCCTGGTGCGCTTGTGTTTTCCCTCAAACTCTGAATGTATCGAGACGACGAGGCTGAGGTGACTCAGCGCAGCTACAACTGAATAAACATGTGCACGGCTCGTGGTAGAACCGTATTAAAAGTTCTAGCAGATATGGCCCAGCAACAGCCGATAGAAGTGACTTAAAACGGAGGTGAGTCACGGGATCAACTTTAAAGTGGTGACTCCACGGCCATGACTAATAGTAGCGGAGGTTTGAACCGGCCAGCGCTGGACCGACGGCTCAGAAGTGACTCGGGGGAGATTTTTTGACCCGGTCTTCATGTTATAATCGGAATCAACATCAAACCGTGCGTATCCTCAACAACAGACGAATTTGGCTGATTCGACGTTGGGACTCTGAACTTGCCCACAACAGCAACAACTCGTCGTTAAAAATTATACGCAGCGGGTCTCAGCTGCGGTAGTTGCTCAAGTAGAAAACTGCAGGACGACAACGTTGACCTCAGTAGTAGCTTGGCACACCGGCGAAGGCGGCTTGGAGCCCGTGACGGTCATGGCGGTTCACAGGCGCGGGGTCGTGGCTGAAACGGCGTGAGGCCCGCTAGTCGACAGGTCGGCTCGACGCGGGGGCAGCCCAGAGGAAAACAGCAGAGGCGACTCGGTGATTCTGTAGACCGACCCAACCACGGCAGAAGTCGATTAGCGTGGTGGCTGGTGAAGATGGCTCGGTGCAGGACCACAATATAGCCAGGACAATGGCTCCATTCAACGGCGAGGCCATGATTTGTTCTACCCGGTAATCTGCAAGTACTACTATTCCAGGGAGGCACATTTCTGATGGATTTTGACGTTGACCTAGAGTACTAGTATTTGGCTGACCAATCAATTGGCTGATACACGTACAGACCAAGTTTAACTCATATTCGGATCAACCTATGCATCACGTCACTGATTAGGAAAATAAGATCCATGGACCCGCAGGTGACAGACAGACAGGAGTAGTAGAGGCCAAAGGAAGGCCGTGGCAGAAGTGGAGCTGCCGCAAGGGGAAAACGAGGCGAAGTCGTGACAAGCAGCATTGATATCTCCGGGTCGTGTTTGACTTTGGCGAAAACATCTTGAACCGCCGACAAAATAAATCTGAACCAGTATTTAAACCGATTGGACCTTGAAGTGCCTTCAAATCTGGATTGATGTACTTGATACTGATGCAAATCCTTTCAAACCAGCTCTTCATCTGAAAAATTGCGAACTCCTCGATCCTTAGGAGAGATCCCTCCAAGAACTCAACACCACCGTGCGCGAGCCCCACGGTGGGCGCCAAGTGTCGTGGAATTGTCACGGAAGATGTCCTAGTGTGAGGACTTAGTCGTGAGGCCAACACATCTATGTGGTAGCTTGAGAGGGGTTGAGCAGAATCGAGAGACGCAACACAAGACAAGGATTTAGACAGCTTCAGGCCCCGGGAAACATCATCCGGTAATAACCCTACATGATGTTTGAGGCTAGGTCTCTTTATCATCACGAGGGAGTCGCCATAAACCGGCTCTCCTAGTTATGTCTAGCCCTAAGATTCTTCCTCCCTCTTGGGGTGCCCTGCCCCTCCTTATATATATTGAAGGGGCGGGTTACATGTAGAGTCCAACTCGGATTAAGACTTAAACTATTTTGACTTCTCTACATGGGCTTCTTAACGTCTTGGGCTTCATAACGTCTCGGGCTTCATAACGTCTCGGGCTTACTAAACCCAGGCGACTTTGTCTGCCGGGTTATGACTCCTGCCGATTTATGATTGTCTGTCGGGTTATGACTCCTGCTGGTTTATGATTGTATGTCGGGTTATGACTCCTGCCGGTTTATGATTGCCTACCGGTTTATCATCTGACTTAACACCTCCCGGGTTATCATCTGACTTAACATTCGCCGGTTTACCAAGTCCCGGCCGGGTTATAACTCCGGCCGGGTCATACCGCGGGGTATTTGCCCGACACACGCGTCAAATTATCACATGGGGTGGATCTTGGTACAAAATTGCATCCGCCCTGTACCCGCGTGTGCGTGCGAGGGAATGAGTGCGTGTGTGGCGTGCGTGCACATCTTCGCTTCATGCATGTACCGCCAGTGTGGCTCGGGGAGGACGAGTACATTCTTCTGGAACCAGCAGCCCGTCATTGTGATCGATCCACACAAGGATGTCGGGACAACGCCTCCACATGTGCCATGTGGCTTCATGAACTGTAAGAGAGACACTGTGTAGCGTGCCATTGTGTTTTGCACATACTCGATATACTAGTAGGGTACACGTGCATTGCACGCGTCAGATTTTGCAACCAAATTATGAAAAAGTCCCAAACTATAGCATGTAAGCTCCGAGTCATATATGCCTGATGTAGACCTTCGTTCAATTCTTATAGTTCATCTCATTCAAAATCAATTAGTTTTTATAAAAAACCTAGGGCCTCTTTGATTCATAGGATTTCCAAAATGCGGGAATAGGAAAAACATGGGATTAGAGTGGAATGTCGTCTTGAATCCTACAGGATTGTACGAGTGTTTGATTGTGCATAGAAAAAATGCAGAATTCTTTCAAAGAGGTTTGAGTGGATGGGATGTTTCCTATGAAATCTAGTGCAAATGAATCATATGAAAAAATTTCTATGGTTTACAATCCTACGAATCAAACAATCAAGATAGGAAAAATTCCTAAGGATTAGAATCCTCCAAAATTCCTTTGAGAATCCTTTGAATCGAAGAAGCCCTTAATCTATTTTGTGATTCATGGAATTGTGCGTTGTAATGCATAAAGTAAAAACAAATAATGGCAATTCAACTAGAAAAAAAGTTTGGGCAGTTATGATACGGAAGATTCTAGAACAAAGGAGAACCACTGTTGTTTTGAGATTTGTGCATTATGCTTAAGTTCAACCATGGAGTCTGCTAGATTGTACATGTGGCAAAATCCGGTGGGGGCTAGAAGATGGTGCGAGGGGCCGAGTGGAGGGAGACTATGAAGGTGTGCACAACTGCAAGATCGATATTTAGAGAGAGGGGGCGAGAACGTGCGCTGTTGCGCAGTGGCGGAGCCATGAAAAATGTCCCATGAGCTAGGGGGCCTAGCATTCCTATCCTTTACGAGGAGGGCCAATTCATCAACTTAAACCATTTTTACCAGCAATTGTCTAACAATCACATTCATATTAGCCTCAATATATAGTGATGTTAGGGGGGGCAGGGCCCTTGCTGCCCCTGTCTTCGCCATTGTGCGCGCGTCTGAGAGATGAAGCGGAAGGCATGGATGATGAGAGGGGGGCGTTGGATATATAATTAATGTGGGTGTATTAGCTATATATGTAATCCTATATAGAGAGGTATAGATTGATCGATGTGGACGTGGGAAAGAGGGTGAGACCTTACTCGATATATAGATTGATCGGTTTATGTGGAAAACTATGAAAGACCTAGCTATACACACACACATAGAGGAACATCGATCGTTGCGCATGCACGTGAGAGATAAAGAATGCCCGATATGATGGAGAGGGGGATGTGTGTGTGTGCCTTCATGGGAGACCGACCTGAAGAAAAAGATTGCATGTGTGCGATGGATAATGCCGACTAGTAGTGTGTGTGCATGCATGCACGAGAGAAAGTTAGTGGTACAATTATAAAGAGAAGACCAATGTGTGGGTGTAAAAGACTAGGTGAGGTCATAATCAATGTAAAGTTGAATTCAAATATTTGAATAAGAGATCATGATGTTTGAAACCCATGCATGCATGAATATAACGGAGATCTACGCGGTGTGGTTTGGAAACGAGCATGTTGTAATGTATACACATTGAACAAGGTCAGACTGGTTTGAATTTGAGATACCGATGGCAGACATCGTTTGGCCACATTGCATCCGTGCATGGACACACTATTATAATTGGAGATGATGGGTGGCTTTCGCATCACATAACTATATCTATACCCCTATATATATATTATTTTATATTTTCTATATAGTGTGCAGATAACTTTAACTTTGAAAGATGGTCGTTGGATGAGGCCAATCCGATGGTGCAGAGCTGGCAAATTTGAGCACTACTGGCCATTGGATATCATCTAGATTCCACCAGATTTTGCCACATGTACAATCTAGAAGACTCTATGGTTGAACTTAAGCATAATGCACAAACCTCAAAACACAAGCACTTCTTCTTTGTTCTAGAATCTCCCGTATCAGAATTGCCCAAATGTTTCTCTACATGATTTGTTTTTACTTTATGCCTTACAACGCACAATTCCATGAATCTTAAAATAGATTAGCTTTCTTTAATACTAGATGATTTTGAATGAAATGAACTATAAGAATTAAACGAACATCTACATCATGCATATATGACTCAAAGCTTACATGCTATAATGTGGTATTTATTCATAATTTGGTTGCCAAATCTCATGCGTGCAATGCACGTGTACCTTACTAGTCTAAATGGTGTCTGTGTGTGTGTTGTGCGTGTTAAACACATTGTACATAGTATATCATACTAGTCTAAATTGTCTTTTTTGGTACACGTTAAGCTTGTTCTCCCGAAATTTCAAGCCGCGCCTTGTTATGCCGAAATTTCAAGCTAGCGTCTCTGTCTATCATGCTGCGAAACTCCCGCCTCTTCAACCCGCGCCTTGTTACGCTGAAATATTTAAGATAAATCTTTGTCTCGTTGTGCTCCGACAACTCCCTCCATCTCAACCCGCGTCTTGCTATTCCAAAATTACAACGCGCGCTGTCGGTGTCAAAACCGGCGGATCTCAGGTAGGGGGTCCCGAACTGTGCGTCTAAGGCGGATGGTAACAGGAGGCGGGGGACACAATGTTTACCCAGGTTCGGGCCCTCTGATGGAGGTAATACCCTACTTCCTGTTTGATTGATCTTGATGATATGAGTATTACAAGAGTTGATCTACCACGAGATCGTAGAGGCTAAACCCTAGAAGCTAGCCTATGGTATGATTGTTGTTGTCCTACGGACTAAACCCTCCGGTTTATATAGACACCGGAGGGGGCTAGGGTTACATAGAGTCGGTTACAAGGGAGGAGATCTACATACCCGTATTGCCAAGCTTGCCTTCCACGCCAAGGAAAGTCCCATCCGGACATGGGACGAAGTATTCAATCTTGTATCTTCATAGTCCAATAGTCCGGCCAAAGGATATAGTCCGGCTCTCCGAGGACCCCCTAATCCAGGACTCCCTCAGTAGCCCCTGAACCAGGCTTCAATGATGATGAGTCTGGCGCGCAGATTGTCTTTGGCATTGCAAGGCGGGTTCCTCCTCCGAATACTCCATAGAAGATTTTGAACACAAAGATAGTGTCTGGCTCTGCAAAACAAATTCCACATACCACCGTAGAGAGAATAATATTCCCACAAATCTAATCTGCTGACGCATCTTGCAGCATGACATCACACCACGGCCTGGTCATTATTCGAACTATTTTTCACAACCAGCCACTGCACATATCGCGAGGCGGTTTCCTTGGCACGTCTTGTCGAAGCAAAGATCGTGTCCCCTTATCACGGGATTCTCATCAATACGGGTGTGGGTAACCCAACCGCGCCATCAATTACGGCGCCTGGGGAATAAGCGATTTTTCCAGGTAAGTGGGGAGGCGCATCGCCTCTTCTGCCCTTATAAAGGGACAAGGATTCACCCTTTTTACCCACGCCTTCTTCCTCCTTGCTCATCCATTCTTGCGCACTCGAGCTCCAGCGCCCAAGTTTGCGTTTTTCTCCTCAAACCACTCCAAGCATGTCCGGAGCGGGGAGGCAAGTGGATGGTCTCCTCCGTTATGGAGGAGAACATCACAAAGCTACGGGGATCCGGATATCTAGCCGCGGATATCTCACACCGGCTGCCAGATGCGGGGCAGATCATCCCTACGCCAGAGCCCCATGAGAGGGTGGTTTTCCTTACCCACTTTGTCCGCGGACTGGGATTTCCCCTCCACCCGTTTGTCCGCGGGCTCATGTTCTACTACGGGCTGGATTTTCACGATCTGGCCCCCAATTTCATCCTCAACATCTCGGCGTTTATCGTCGTGTGCGAGGCTTCCTCCACATCAGGCCCCACTTCGGTCTGTGGCTGAAGACCTTCAATGTTAAACCGAAGGTGGTGGTCGGCCAGCAAGCGGAGTGCGGAGGCGCCATGGTGGGCAAAATGCCTAACGTCACCTGGCTCGAAGGCTCCTATGTGGAGACCATAAAGGGGTGACAATTGGGGTGGTTCTACCTCACCGAGCCGCGTGACACCAACTGGGTGGCGGCCCCCAAATTCCGATCCGGAATCCCCACGCAGCTCACCTCCTGGAAAGAGAAGGGCCTATCCTGGGGTTCATCGGTGGAGCTGACTGGACTCCAGAAATGCATCAGAAACATGATGAGCAAGAAAATCAAGCTCGTCAACATGGTCTAGGTCATGCTCTTCTGCCGGATCCTCCCGTGTCAACGACGGGTATTCAATTTGTGGGATTTCGACCCGGCCGAGCACCAGAGGCTGTGAGAGCTCTTCGACACGATGCACAAGGACGTCTGGAAGGTGCTGTTCATGGGCGCCGAGGTACCCCCTCCCCTTACCGAGGACCGCGGACTCAACGCAAAGCGCCCGGTAAGTTTTTATATCTCATAGGATATTTATTTTCCCCAATTTAATCATGTGCGGGATCTAATCCTCCATGCCATTTAAGAGGACTGGGTAGAGATAGCGGAGTAGATCGATTGCCCAGCCCCCCTACCTTAAGATCCTACAGATGCTCTCCTAACGGAGATGCTGGTTCCGGCGCCTTACGAGGTGCCGATGAAGAAGGCCAAGAAGAAGGCCACAGGGACCCGAAAGGGTCTCTAGCGCAAGGTTATATCGGACTCATCGTCCGAAAACTCCGAGGCGCACTCCTCCCCCAAAAACGAGGAGGAGGAAGAGGAAAGTCCCCCCCCAGCCAGGGGAGACAAGAAAAGGAAGGCCGCCCCAACCGGGGATGCCGAAGGGTCCAAGAAGGGAAGGACCCTCCTCCCGGACTGCTCCACGACGGCCGCCTACAGCAACGACGAGTGGTTGCCTAGGGACAAGCCCCTGGCGAAGTCGTAAGTATCAGGATACCATAGTAATGCATGGTATGTTTTATTGCACTGCTTCTCATCACGCCGAACATGATTATGCAGTCCGTCCCGAGCCCATACCGACGTATCTACGCCGGATGGTTCTTTGGACCCGTCGGATATGAATAGCCATTCACTTCCGACCGCCTCCACCCCTCGCCCTACGGACAACGTCGAGGTGTTGTCTCAAAGGGCACCGAGCCGAGGGGAGGTAGTCCTGGAGGCGCCTCAAGGCGGCGTTCCGGACCCTAGGCGCAAGGGGAGCAAGACTCCCATGGGCTCCGAATTCGGCCTCCAGCCGAACACTGCGCCGGAACCTCCAGTGGTTCTGGACTCTGTCAGGCGACCCCCCGTTAAGAGGGGCAAGCCGCCTATGCCGGTGGCCTCTGTCCATCCAGAGGCACTGGACAACTTGCTGGAAGCGCTTCAGGGCGCTTCCATCGATGAAGAACACCGCACTATCATGAGTGCGGTGGTCAAGAAGGTTCAGTCCGCCAAGAGCGGACTGACTGAAGCCTGTGCTAGCCTCCTAACAGGTTTTGAGGTAAGTGACCAGATTATAAGAGAATGTTACCGCATAGACACTAGCCCCTGATGCTCTGTTTGGCGTTTGCGAAGAAAGGCCGAATAGAGGATCAAATAATAACCACAGGAGTCTAATCGAAATATGTCTATGTGCATATGCAGGCTTCACTGCTAGCCGCTGCCGCACGTACTGCGGAGGTTGCCGCACTGAAGCGGGACCTTGAGCGGTCCAAGGAAGAGCTCGGCCTTGCCAAAAGGCACCTCAAAGAGAACAAAGGTAAGTTATACCCCGTCTGTATGTTGATAAGAAAAAACAAGGGTGGTTGCTTAGATCATAGGATCGTCATGAATTTTGCTAGGGGCCACGACCGAAGTGGCGACCCTGAAGAAGGCGCTGTCCGAGGCCGAGGACAAGGTGGCCAAGGAGCGCATTGAGCGAGAAAAACAAGAGGCCCGGGTGGGCGAGGTGCATCAAGAGCTCCAGGCTCTCGAAAAAAACACGAGTCCTTAGAGCTTGACTCTAAGACGCGAGAGTCCGAGCTTGCGAAGGCCCTCGAAAGCGCACAACACGCCAAGGCCGAAGCCCAAAAGGCCCTCCAGGAAATTGAGGCAGTTAAGAAGATAGCGGCGAGTAAGGCATTCATTATGCAAAGCAAGCATGTGAAAGAAAATTTATTTTTACTTACCCGAGTTCGGAGCTCTCCAGGAGCGTTCGCAGATATGCTCCGCGGTGTGTCAGATGCCGCGGAGTTCTACCGGGCCGAGGAGGGGAGCTCGACGGAGAAGTTGTTCTGGTCTCAGTATACTGGGACCGAACACCCCATGCCATTGAGCGACCAGCTGAAGCAACTGGTCGAGCTCCACAAGGCAGCCGAACAGGCCATGAAGGGTCTTATAGTCTGGATGTGGCCTGGCGATCCCCTGCCCGATAGCTACTTCGGCCTGGTAAGGCGGCTTGTGAATGCCTTCCCACGGTTGGAAGTCATCAAGCGGTCTGTCTGCATCGAGGGCGCGCGCATGGCTTTTGCCCGAGCAAAGGTCCACTGGGCGAAGCTGGACGCCGAGAAGCTGGTGAAGGAGGGGCCGCCGGTAGGCAAGGAGCATCGCCACGCCGAAATGTATTATAATAGTGTCCTGAAGGGTTCTCGCCTTGTGGCGGAGGAATGTACTAAGGATGTAATATTCGAATGAATGTACTCATGCGATCCTGTAATATGAAGCGAGTTCATTTGCGCTATGCAACCCTTTTGAATTTAAAATATTACCTTCTGTGCGGCCGTTTATAAAATCTGAGAGTTGGCCAGTCGTCGGCTTCTGCCCCCATCTAACTAGAACTGAGGTGTTCGGGATAAACCTGAGCACTCTTTATCCCAATTTTGGGTCCTTCGAGGGAGGTGTTCAGCACAATGAACCAGGCAATCGGACTATAAGGCTTTATCACTCTCACTTAGCCATAGAAGTCTACAATTTTAAATTTTGGCGAAGCCCCTAGTATTCGGAAGGCCGAATTTGGGGCGCTATATACGCATAAGTCGGGCAAGGCCGACTCCTCGCCCGAAGCGGAAAAAGTTTTTAAGGACTTGAGACCTCTCGAACAGCGACCAACTCTCGCCTTATCATGACAGTCAGTTTTCGGCTTTCTCTACTGAGGTGCTCGTCCGGAAGAACTGGGACACAATCACAGTAGTTCTCCCAGCGCTACCTTAGCCGATATTGCGGAATGTAAGGTACCAAAACATGGGAGACGGGCAAACCCAACTATTGACCCAAGATATGATTCGGAGCTGATGCATATAATGCTATAAGTTCGGGGTGCCGCACTGTCGAAAGTGTACGGACTTCTCACGCCGTATTATGGGGTATACTGAAGCCCCTGGTGTACTGGTCGTACCAGAATGTACGGGTGCAAGTTGTCATAAATAAACAGACAAGAAAAAAGAAGGGTAATGCAATAATAGACTAATGCTATGCATTTTTATTTAAATAATACGTCGAAGCGTACTGATACAAGTAGTGCAATAAGCAAAAAATAGGACTATTTGACATGTCCTATCCAAGGGCAAGCTGCGTATGGGTATTAAAAATGGGTACTTCGATTGTTATCAGTGACCACCTGGGGATTCCCTTGTACGTCTTAGCTTCTTGCCTCCTTGGTCGTTCCTTCCTGTAGCGTGTCCAGCAATCAGACTACCGGAAAGGGCTTGCAGAGAGTAAGCTCCTGAAAGAGAGAAAATGATAAAGGTATACAGCCCCTGGGGCGGTTGAGCCGCATTGTGGGACGTGCCCTGGTCGTGCCCCCGCCTATGCCCATGGTATTTTCAGTGCGTAATTATGTACGCGCGGCATAGATTTCGTCGCTTGACTGGGACTAGGACGGGGGCCGAATTGCTAGGCGAGCTCTGAACGTGCCAGGCGATCCTGTTGCAGGTCACTCCGGACTCGCTTGACGGTATCCAGGGGCTTTATCACCGAATTGGCGGTTTGCCTTAAAAGGCTACTATGTGCCTCAGCTGCGAGGGCCGCAGTGGTTCCTCCATGCGGAGGGAGCGTTCTATGTTTCAATTGACTGTTATAACCCCACGAGGTCCTGGCATTTTGAGCTTGAGGTATGCATAATGCGGTACCGCATTGAATCTGGCAAATGCGGTTCGCCCGAGCAGTGCGTGATAGCCACTGCAGAACGGGACGATATCGAAGATTAACTCCTTGCTTCGGAAGTTGTCCGGAGATCCGAAGACTACTTCCAGTGTGATTGAGCCCGTGCAATGGGCTTCTACACCTGGGATGACACCTTTAAAGGTGGTTTTAGTGGGTTTGATCCTCGAGGGGTCTATAGCCATTTTGCGCACTGTATCCTGAAAGAGCAGGTTTAGGCTGCTGCCGCTGTCCATAAGGACTCGGGTGAGGTGAAATCCGTTGATGATGGGGTCAAGGACCAATCCGGCAGATCCGCCATGATGGATACTAGTGGGGTGGTCCCTGCGATCGAAGGTGATCGGACATGAGGACCATGGGTTGAACTTTGGGGCGACTGGCTCCATCGCATAGACGTCCCTTAGTGCACGCTTCTGTTCCCTCTTGGGAATGTGGGTTGCATATATCATGTTCACCGTTTTCACTTGTGGAGGGAATCTCTTCTGTCCTCCTCTGTTCGACGGCCGAGGCTCTTCCTCGTCGTCGCTATGCAGCCCCTTGTCCCTGTTTTTGGCATTCAACTTGCCGGCCTACTTGAACACCCAGCATTCTCTGTTGGTGTGATTGGCTGGCTTATCGGGGGTGCCGTGAATTTGACACGAGCGATCGAGTATGCGGTCCAAACTGGACGGGCCCGGATTGCTTCTTTTGAACGGCTTCTTCCGCTGACCGGATTTAGAGCCGCTGAATCCGGCATTGACTGCCGTGTCTTCGGCGTTGTCGCCGTTGTTGCGGCGCTTGTGTCTGTTACGACATGGGTCTGCCGTTAGTATCCTTTTTATCTGAAGTGCCATGACTTCTTGATGTGTTGGTGCTGCGAGCCAGCCAGCTGTCTTCGCCCGCGCAAAAGCGGGTCATGAGCGTCGTGAGGGCTGCCATAGACTTCGGCTTCTCCTGGCCGAGGTGCCGGGCGAGCCACTCGTCACGGATGTTATGCTTAAACGCCGCTAAGGCCTCTGCATCCGGACAGTCGACAATTTGGTTTTTCTTAGTTAGGAACCGTGTCTAGAATTGCTTGGCCGATTCCCCTGGCTGCTGAGTTCTATGGCTCAAGTCATCAGCATCCGGTGGTCGCACATAAGTGCCCGGGAAGTTGTCAAGGAATGCATCTTCCAAATCCTCCCAACTGCCAATTGAGTCTGCTGGCAAGCTATTCAGCCAATGCCGAGCTGGTCCCTTGAGTTTTAGTGGGAGGTACTTGATGGCATGTAGATCATCACCGCGAGGCATGTGGATGTGGAGGAGGAAATCCTCGATCCATACCGCGGGATCTGTTGTACCATCATATGATTCAATATTTACAGGTTTAAAACCCTCTGGGAATTCGTGTTCCATTACTTCATCAGTGAAGCATAGGGGGTGTGCGGCGCCTCTGTGCCGGGCTATATCACGACGCAGTTCATATGAGTCTTGTCTGCTGTGTTCGGCCCGGCCGGATTTGCTTTTAGTGTATCCGGCGTGACGGTCATCGTCCTGCGTTGGTGTGTGCCCCCATGATCCGTAGATCGATCTTGCATGTTTTGCCTTGTTTTCCAATACGTCTCGCAGGTCCCACGTGTTGCCCCGGGCCTTGGTATTTTTGTTTGAGTGGCGGCGGGGTGCGTGCTGGATTTCAGGCTGAAATGCCTCTTTGTCTCGGCCACGAGGTGGCCGATCAGCCGCATCATATGCTGGTGATGTAGGTTTCAATGCTTCCTCCTCGAGTTGAGGTAGCAACCTGCGCTTTGGATAACTCTTGGTTGGGCGCTCGAGTTCGTATTCCTCGGCTGCCAGGACTTCGGTCCATCTATCCGCTAGCAGATCTTGATCAGCTCGAAGCTGTTGTTGCTTTTTCTTCAAGATGTTTGCTGTGGCTATAAGCCGGCGCTTGAAGCGCTCCTGCTCGACGGGATCCTCAGGCACGACAAATTCTTCCTCGCCGAGGCTCACTTCAATTTCGGAGAGAGGAATGTAATTGTCATCCTCTGATTCTCCGTTTGCTGCCTGTTCCGGAGGACTAGCTTGTTCATCCTCCCGCTCGAGGTCTGGCTAGAGGGGATTATCATCGTCTTCGGCACTATCCGGAGCGTTATTGTCTCTTGTGCCGGTATCGCTGCTTTTGCTGTGGCGAGACTTAGAGCGGCGCCGCTGACGTCGGTGCTTGGGTTGCTTCTTGGAGGGATTATCCTCCGTTGTCTTATCGCCATCCCCTTCTTTGGGGGTGTCCACCATGTATATATCATATGATGAGGTGGCGGTCCAGCGCCCTATGGGCGGTGGTTCCTGTTCGTCTCCTGCATCGTCGTCCATACCGTCGATGTCTTCGGATTCGAAGTCGAGCATGTCGGTTAAATCATCGATAGTGGCTACTAAGTGGGTGGTGGGTGGGGAGCGAATTTCTTCGTCGTCCGCATCCCATTCTGGCCAGACATAGTTCGGCCAAGGTTCTCCTGACAAGGAGAGAGACCTTAATGTATTTAGCACATCGCCAAAAGGTGAGTGCTGGAAGATATCCACGGAGGTAAACTCCATGATCGGTGCCCAATCGGATTCGATAGGTACGGACGCAGGCGGCTCGGAGCCCGTGGCCAGGGATGAATCCAATGGTTCGGCAGCACGGCTCTCGTAGGAGGTGTAGTCAGTATTCGGCTCTATCGCCACTGAGAGTGCGGCCTCCGTGGCGGGGTCTATCCACCCGTCCTCAGATGGCGCAATTTGTTCCGGATTGAGGGCCAGAGTAGTTGCAGGTGTGATCTCCCGAATATTGTCCGACGGCATAGTTAAGTCATGCTCGTCGTGGTTGTGCGGCGCACCCGACATGGGTTCGAATCCGTCGAAGATCAAGTCTCCGTGGATGTCGACAGTATAGTTCAAGTTTCCAAACCTGACCTGATGGCCAGGGGCGTAGCTCTCGATCTGCTCCAGATGGCCAAGCGAGTTGGCCCGCAGTACGAAGCCGCCGAATACGAAGATCTGTCCGGGGAGAAAAACCTCACCCTGGATCGCATCGTTGCCGATGATCGAAGGAGCCATCAAGCCTTATAGTGACGGCACAGTGGAACTCTCAATGAAAGCACCAATGTCGGTGTCAAAACCGGCGGATCTCGGGTAGGGGGTCCCGAACTGTGCGTCTAAGGCGGATGGTAACAGGAGGCGGGGGACACAATGTTTACCCAGGTTCGGGCCCTCTCGATGGAGGTAATACCCTACTTCCTGCTTGATTGATCTTGATGATATGAGTATTCAAGAGTTGATCTACCACGAGATCGTAGAGGCTAAACCCTAGAAGCTAGCCTATGGTATGATTGTTGTTGTCCTACGGACTAAACCCTCCGGTTTATATAGACATCGGAGGGGGCTAGGGTTACACAGAGTCGGTTACAAGGGAGGAGATCTACATATCTGTATTGGCAAGCTTGCCTTCCACGCCAAGGAAAGTCCCATCCGGACACGGGACGAAGTCTTCAATCTTGTATCTTCATAGTCCAACAGTCCATCCAAAGGATAAAGTCCGGCTGTCCAAGGACCCCCCTAATCCAGGACTCCCTCACGCACGAAAACTCCCACCTCCAGTGAAATCCCAACACGCGAAATGCCCGTGATACCCCTGAACCAAAAGAACCGCCTCAAATCGGTGGGGGTACTTTCGTAACTTACCCCACATTTCGGACAAGCGCGTCCCTAAGCCATGGTTCCTCACTCTGATCCCATCCACGCACCCATTCATACACTGAGGCCGGGAAAACCCGCGAAGCCCCACACCCTCCTCCGTCCGCCACCCAACCGGAGCCACTTCCTCGACGACATCGTCCATAGCGACTCCTCGACGTCCCTCATCCACCGTACCAGATGAGGATCCGTCGTTGATCTGGTCGTCCCACCGGTTCAGCCACCCCGTCCTCCACATCCAAGGAGCTGCCCCGATGTTCCCCTCTTCTTTCATGGCACCTCCATTCCCACACCGCCGTCTTCACCTGCACCAACAGAAGAGCATCATCATCACCGTTTCCTCGGATGAAGTTGTGGCCTAATCGGTGCCACCAAAGAGGTTGTACACTAATCGCTGCATTTTCTTCTTGATTCGATCTCACGGTGCTGCCGGTGCTCGGTCCCGAGCCGACACGGCGCGGCTCCATCCACGGCGGCGTCGCCGGCCACTTCATCCACAGCGTCGCTCCCTCGGTGGCGACGTCCACATCAGTAAGAGTTTCTGCTGCTTTAGCTCTCGCTCGCGCTGCTGCTCTGCTCTTGCTCTCGGTCCCCTGCCTTGTCTGCTCTTGCTTGCACTGCTGCTTGATACGTCCATTTTGCATCATGCTTTTATATCAATATTTATTGCATTATGGGCTGTCATTACACATTATATCTCAATACTTATGGCTATTCTCTCTTATTTTACAAGGTTTACCATGAAGAGGGGGAATGCCGGCAGCTGGAATTCTGGCTAGAAAAGGAGCAAATATTGGAAACCTATTCAGCACAGCTCCAAAAGTCCTGAAACTCCACGAAACCTGTTTTTGGAATTTATAAGAATTATTGATCGGAAGAAATACCTCAGGGGGCCTACACCCTGGCCAGGAAGGTGGGGGCGCGCCCCCCCTTACTGGGCGCGCCCCTGTCTCCTGGGCCCCATGGTGGCCCCCCGGTGTCCATCTTCTGCTATATGAGGGCTTTTACCCTGGAAAAACTCGTGGGCAAGCTTATGGGATGAAACTCCGCCACCACGAGGCGGAACCTTGGCGGAATCAATCTAGGGCTCCGGCAGAGCTGTTCTGCCGGGGAAACTTCCCTTCGGAAGGGGGAAATCATCACCAACGTCATCACCAACGATCCTCTCATCAGGAGGGGGTCAATCTCCATCAACATCTTCACCAGCACCATCTCCTCTCAAAACCCTAGTTCATCTCTTGTATCCAATCTTGTATCAAAACCACAAATTGGTACCTGTGGGTTGCTAGTAGTGTTGATTACTCCTTGTAGTTGATGCTAGTTGGTTTACTTGGTGAAAGATCATATGTTCAGATCCTTAATGCATATTAATACCCCTCTGATCATGAACATGAATATGCTTTGTGAGTAGTTACGTTTGTTCCTGAGGACATGGGTGAAGTCTTGCTATTAGTAGTCATGTGAATTTGGTATTCGTTCGATATTTTGATGAGATGTATGTTGTCTTTTCCTCTAGTGGTGTTATGTGAACGTCGACTACATGACACTTCACCATTATTTGGGCCTAGAGGAAGGCATTGGGAAGTAATAAGTAGATGATGGGTTGCTAGAGTGATAGAAGCTTAAACCCTAGTTTATGCGTTGCTTCGTAAGGGGCTGATTTGGATCCACTAGTTTCATGCTATGGTTAGGTTTACCTTAATAATTCTTTTGTAGTTGCAGATGCTTGCAATAGGGGTTAATCATAAGTGGGATGCTTGTCCAAGTAAGGGCAGTACCCAAGCACCGGTCCACCCACGTATCAAATTATCAAAGTACCGAACGCGAATCATATGAACGTGATGAAAACTAGCTTGACGATAATTCCCATGTGTCCTCGGGAGCTCCTTTCTCATTATTAGAAATTGTCCAGGCTTATCCTTTGCTACATAAAGGATTTGCTGCACTTTATTTACTTTCATTGCTTGTTACTCGTTACAATTTATCTTATCACAAAACTATCTATTACCTACAATTTCAGTGCTTACAGAGAAAACCTTACTGAAAACTGCTTATCATTTCCTTCTGCTCCTTGTTGGGTTCGACACTCTTACTTATCGAGAGGACTACGATAGATCCCCTACACTTGTGGGTCATCAAGACTCTTTTCTGGCGCCGTTGCCGGGGAGTGTAGCGCTTTTGGTGAGTGGAACTTGGTAAGGAAACATTTATATAGTGTGCTGAAATTTTCTGTTACTTGTCACTATGGAAACTAATCCTCTGAGGGGCTTGTTTGGGGTATCTTCACCCCGACCAGAAGAGCAAAGAGTTTCTCCTCAACCTACTGAACCTTATGAAAATATTTAGTTTGAGATTCCTTCGGGTATGATAGAGAAACTGCTAGCTAATCCATTTGCAGGAGATGGAACATTGCATCCTGATTTACACCTTATCTTTGTGGATGAAGTTTGTGGATTATTTAATCTTGCAGGTATTCCCGATGATGTTGTCAAAAGGAAGGTCTTCCCTTTATCTTTGAAGGGATATGCATTGACATGGTATAGGCTATGTGATGATACGGGATCTTGGAACTATAAACAATTGAAATTGGAATTTCACCAGAAGTTCTATCCTATGCATCTTGTTCATCGTGATCGTAATTACATATATAATTTCTGGCCTCGCGAAGGAGAAATCATCGCTCAAGCTTGGTGGAGGCTTAAATCAATGTTATATTCATGCCCCAATCATGAGCTCTCCCGGGAAATGATTATTCAAAAAATTTATGCTCGGCTTTCTCTAAATAATCGCAACATGGTCGATACTTCCTGTGCTGGTTCTTATATGCTGAAGACTATTGACTTCAAATGGGATTTATTGGATAGAATTAAACACAACGCTAAAGATTGGGGTTCCGACGATGGTAAGGAGTCAGGTATGACACCTAAGTTTGATTGTGTTAAATCTTTTATGGATACCGATGCTTTTCGTGGATTTAGCGCTAAATATGGACTTGACTCTAAGATAGTAGCTTCTTTCTGTGAATATGTTGCTACTCACATTGATCTCCCTAAGGAGAAGTGGTTTAAATATAATCCTCCCACTGAAGTAAAAGTAGTTGCACATATTATAGTTGAAGAAAAGACTATTACTTATAACGATCCTATTGTTCCTACTGCTTATGTTGAGAAACCACCTTTTCCTGTTAGGATAAAGGATCATGCTAGGACTTCAACTGTGGTTCGTAAGAGTAATACTAGAACATATACACCCCTGAGCAAATTAAAGTTGAACCTAGTATTGCTATGGTTAAAGATATCTTGAATGATAATATAGATGGGCATGTTATTTATTTCTGGGAGGAAGTTGCTAATATCGCTAAACCCGATGCTAAGATACATAGACCTGTTGTAGGCATGCCTGCTATTTCTGTTAAAATAGGAGATCATTGTTATCATGGCTTATGTGATATGGGTGCTAGTGCCAGTGCTATACCCTATGATTTATATAAATAAATTATGCATGACGTTGCACCTGCTGAGTTAGAAGATATTGATGTTACTATTAAGCTTGCTAATAGGTATACTATTTCACCAGTTGGGATTGTTAGAGATGTTGAAGTCTTGTGCGGGAAGGTTAAATATCCCGCTGATATTCTTGTTATTACTTCCCCACAAGATAGCTTTTGTCCCGTTATATTTGGTAGACCCTTCTTGAATACTATGAATGCTAGGATTGATTGTGAAAAAGATATCGTCACTATTGGCTTGGGGGATGTGGCACATGAGTTTAATTTTGCTAAATTTTGTAGACAACCCCGTGATAAAGATTTGCCTAGTAAGGATGAAATTATTGGTCTTGCTTCCATTGTCGTGCCTCCTATTGATCCGTTAAAACAATATTTGCTAGACCATGAAAATGATATGTTTATGAAGGAAAGAAGGGAAATAGATGAAGTGTTCCTTAAACAGGAACCTGTGCTGAAACATAACCTACCCGTTGAAATTCTTGGGGATCCCCCTCCACCCAAGGGTAATCCCATGTTTGAACTCAAACCATTACCTGATAATCTTAAGTATGCTTATCTTGACGAAAAGAAAATATATCCTGTTATTATTAGTGCTAACCTTTCAGAGCAGGAAGAAGAAAGATTATTGAAAACTCTGAAGAAGCACCGTGCTGCTATCGGATATACTCTGGATGATCTTAAGGGCATTAGTCCCACGTTATGCCAACACAAAATTTCAGTGGAGAAAGATGCCAAACCAGTTAGAGATCCTCAACGACGACTGAATCCCAAAATGAAAGAAGTGGTAAGAAACGAGATAGTAAAGCTCCTTGAGGCAGGTATAATTTATCCCGTTGCTTATAGTGATTGGGTAAGCCCTGTCCATTGTGTTCCTAAAAAGGGAGGCATTACTGTTGTCCCTAATGATAAAGATGAATTGATCCCGGAAAGAATTATTACAGGTTATAGGATGGTAATTGATTTTCGTAAATTAAATAAGGCTACTAAGAAAGATCATTACCCTTTACCTTTTATTGATCAAATGCTAGAAAGACTATCCAAACACACACATTTTTGCTTTCTAGATGGTTATTCTGGTTTCTCTCAAATACCTGTGTCAGCAGGGGATCAATCAAAAACTACTTTTACTTGCCCTTTCGGTACTTTTTCTTATAGACGTATGCCTTTTGGTTTATGTAATGCACCTGCTACCTTTCAAAGATGTATGATGGCTATATTCTCTGACTTTTGTGAAAAGATTTGTGAGGTATTCATGCATGATTTCTCCGTTATGGATCCTCTTTTGATGATTGCTTGAGCAACCTTGATCGAGTTTTGCAGAGATGTGAAGACACTAGTCTCATCTTGAATTGGGAAAAGTGCCACTTTATGGTTAATGAAGGCATTGTCTTGCGGCACAAGATCTCCGAGAGAGGTATTGAAGTTGATAAAGCTAAGGTTGATGCTATTGAAAAGATGCCATGTCCCAAGGACATAAAAGGTATAAGAAGTTTCCTTGGTCATGCCGGTTTTTATAGGAGGTTTATTAAGGACTTTTCTAAAATCTCTAGGCCTCTGACTAATTTATTGCAAAAAGATATTCCTTTTGTCTTTGATGATGATTGTGTAGAAGCATTTGAAATACTTAAGAAAGCTTTGATCACTGCACCTATTGTTCAGCCACCTGATTGGAATTTACCTTTTGAAATTATGTGTGATGCTAGTGATTATGCTGTAGGTGTTGTTCTAGGGCAAAGAGTTGATAAAAAATTGAATGTTATCTAGTATGCTAGTAAGACTCTTGATACTGCCCGGAAAAATTATGCTACTACTGAAAAAGAATTCTTAGCAGTTTTGTTTGCATGTGATAAGTTTAGACCTTATATTATTGATTCCAAAGTTACTATTCACACTGATCATGCTGCTATTAAATATCTTATGGAAAAGAAAGATGCTAAGCCTAGACTCATTAGATGGGTTCTCTTACTCCAAGAATTTGATTTGCATATTATTGATAGGAAGGGAGCTGAGAACCCTGTTGCAGACAACTTGTCTAGGTTAGAGAATGTTCTTGATGACCCACTACCTATTGATGATAGCTTTCCTGATGAACAATTAGAGGTCATTAATGCTTCTCGTACTGCTCCTTGGTATGCTGATTATGCTAATTACATTGTTGCTAAATTTATACCACCTAGTTTCACATACCAGCAAAAGAAAAAGTTCTTTTATGATTTAAGACATTACTTCTGGGATGATCCACACCTTTATAAAGAAGGAGTAGATGGTGTTATTAGACGTTGTGTGCCTGAGCATGAACATGAACAGATCATACGCAAGTGTCACTCTGAATCCTATGGAGGACACCATGCTGGAGACAGAACTGCACATAACGTACTGCAATCCGGTTTTTATTGGCCTACTCTCTTCAAAGATGCCCGTAAGTTTGTCTTATCTTGTGATGAATGTCAAAGAATTGGTAATATTAGTAAACGTCAAGAAATCCCTATGAATTGTTCTCTTGTTATTGAACCGTTTGATGTTTGGGGCTTTGATTATATGGGACCTTTTCCTGCCTCTAATGGTTACACTCATATTTTAGTTGCTGTTGATTACGTTACTAAGTGGGTAGAAGCTATTCCAACTAGTAGTGCTGATCATAACACTTCTATTAAAATGCTTAAAGAAGTTATTTTTCCGAGGTTTGGAGTCCCTAGATATCTCATGACTGATGGTGGTTCACATTTCATTCATGGTGCTTTTCGTAAAATGCTTGCTAAGTATGATGTTAATCATAGAATTGCATCTCCTTATCATCTTCAGTCTAGTGGTCAAGTAGAATTGAGCAATAGAGAACTCAAATTAATTTTGCAAAAGACTGTCAATAGATCTAGAAAGAATTGGTCCAAAAAACTTGATGATGCATTATGGGCCTATAGAACTGCATACAAAAATCCTATGGGTATGTCTCCTTATAAGATGGTTTATGGAAAAGCTTGTCATTTACCTCTAGAACTTGAAGATAAAGCATATTGGGCTATTAAAGAGCTCAATTATGACTTCAAACTTGCCGGTGAGAAGAGGTTGTTTGATATTAGCTCACCTGATGAATGGAGAACCCAAGCCTATGAGAATGCCAAGCTATTCAAAGAAAAAGTCAAACACTGGCATGACAAAAGGATACAAACGCATGAGTTTAATGTAGGAGATTATGTGTTATTATTCAACTCTCGTTTAAGATTTTTTGCGGGAAAACTTCTCTCTAAATGGGAAGGTCCTTACGTTGTCGAGGAGGTCTATCGTTCTGGTGCCATAAAAATCAACAACTTCGAAGGCACAAGTCCGAGGGTGGTGAACGGTCAAAGAATTAAACATTATATT
Source organism: Triticum aestivum (assembly GCF_018294505.1). NCBI lineage: Eukaryota > Viridiplantae > Streptophyta > Magnoliopsida > Poales > Poaceae > Triticum > Triticum aestivum. The sequence goes on from NC_057814.1 coordinate 159,243,512, forward strand.
TCAGGTAATCCTATCAATGTTGAAACTAATATTATTGAAACCGTAACCCTGGAGGAATACATAAGGGAAACTTTCCAGAACGTTCTAGACTCCCAAAAGGAATAGGTATGTGGTACGGTAAGTAAACCGACTCCAAAACAACTCCAATGACATTTTTTATCCATTTTGGAATATTTAATAATTTTAGGAAGAAAGAAGTAGTCCGAAGGGGACACGAGACCCCCACGAGAGTGGAGGGCGCGCCCACCCTTACTAGGTGCGCCCCCTATCTTGTGGACATCTCGTGTGCCTCCCGGACTCCGTTTTCTTGCACATTACGTATTTTGGTCGGTAAAAATTCACTATATATACTCCCGAAGGTTTTGACCACCGTATCACGCAAATATCCTCTGTTTTCGTTTCGAGCTGTTTTCGTTTCAGATCTAGAGCATCATGTCGTCTCCAAGCGCTCCCAGGGACAAGTTTTTCGAGAGGGTTATCAACCCCTATCTCGCGGAGGTGCTGCAACACCCTCAAACTATTGAGATACGTGAGGGGGTGCTGCACATCCGCGATGTGGAGGGACCGAGGCGTACCGGAAGCATGGAGACAAAGCTCGAAACCGTGGAGCAGCAAGTCTTCAAGTGCCAAGGGATGGTGGAGCGTGGACTCAACGCCAACCAGATGATGATCACGGAGTTCACCAACAACCACAAGCTAGATGCCAATGTCATTGGGGAGACCATCTTCAAGCTTCAAGAGAAAATTGAGCACCTCCAAGCCCAGATCTATGACCTGCAAAACCAGAACTGTGAGTATGAATATAGATTCAAGAGGATGAGTTTGGCTACAGATTTAAGGATCCCGGAGACTCGATCATCCTTCTATGATGGTGAGCCTATGCCTTGGAAGATGGACGACAAGCCTACATCATCAACAACCCCTACTTCACCACCTCCGTGGACATAATCATATGGGTATGGGCACTCCCCTTGGCAACTGCCAAGCTTGGGGGAGGTGCCCCGGTATCATATCACCATCACACTCCTATCTTTACCGTTTTATTTAGTTCGATCCTTTTAGTAGAATCTTGATTTAGTAGATTGAAGTTTTGATATCAAGTAGTTTTGAGTTTTGCTTTGTGATTTCTTTTTGTAATCGAGTCAGTGAGCTATCTATAATAAAGATTAGTGTTGAGTCAAGGGCTTTTCTATGTTGCTATGATCTTGAGAAAGTAGGAAGAATAAAAGAGTTCATATTGACCTTATGATTAGTGATGACTTCAAACATAGAAAGTATGAGGCCTAAAAATTGTTGAGAGTTGATAAGCGTAGTTTTGGTCATCGTTGCAATTAATAGGAAGTGATAAGGAAAGAGAGGTTCACATACAAATATATTATCTTGGACACCTTTTATGATTGGGAGCACTCATTAAGTATGACATGCTAAAAGAGTTGACGTTGGACAAGGAAGACAACATAATGGTTTATGTTTTCTCACATCTCAGTTAAAGTATATTGTCATTGACCTTCCAAACATGTTGAGCTTGCCTTTCCCCCTCATGCTAGCCAAATTCCTTGCACCAAATAGAGACACTACTTGTGCTTCCAAATATCCTTAAACCTAGTTTTTCCATGAGAGTCCACCATACCTACCTATGGATTGAGTAAGATCCTTCAAGTAAGTTGTCATCGGTGCAAGCAATAAAAATTTCTATCTAAATATGCATGACTTATTAGTGCAGAGAGAATAAGCTTTGTACGATCTTGTTGTGGAAGTAATAAAAGCGACGGACTGCATAATAAAGGTCCACATACAAGGGGCAATATAAAGTGACGATATTTTGCATTAAGATTTTGTGCATCCAACCCTAAACGCGCATGACAACCTCTGCTTCCCTCTGCAAAGGGCCTATCTTTTAATTTATGTTTTTACTTAATGCTTGAGTCAAGGTGATTTTCGCCTTTCCCCTTTTCATTTTATCCTTTGGCAAGCTCCTCGTGTTTGAAAGATCATGATATATATATCCAATTGGATGTAAGTTAGCATGGGTTATTATTGTTGACATCAGCTAGAGGTGAATATGTTGGGAGGCAACACAATAAGCCCCTATCTTTCTCAGTGTCCGGCTGAAACTCCATAACCACAAGTATTGCGTGAGTGTTAGCAATTGTAGAAGACTACAAGATAGTTGAGTATGTGAACTTGCTGAAAAGCTCTATTGATGACTCTTTCTGATGTTATGATAAATTGCAATTGCTTCAATGACTGAGCTTATAGTTTGTTAGTTCCCAATGAAGTTTCTGAACCATACTTGACATTGTGAATTGATCGTTACTTGAACATAAGAAATCATATGATCAAATCTATATATGTTGCTGTTATAAGAATGATCATGATGCCCTCATGTCCGTATTTTATTTTTACCGACACCTCTATCTCTAAACATGTGGACATATTTTTCGATATCGGCTTCCGCTTGAGGACAAGCGAGGTCTAAGCTTGGGGGAGTTGATACGTCCATTTTGCATCATGCTTTTATATCAATATTTATTGCATTATGGGCTGTTATTAGACATTATATCTCAATAGTTACGGCTATTCTCTCTTATTTTACCCTGGAAAAAATCGTGGGCAAGCTTACGGGACGAAACTCCGCCGCCACGAGGCGGAACCTTGCCGGAATCAATCTAGGGCTCCGGCAGAGCTGTTCTGTCGGGGAAACTTCCCTCCGGAAGGGGGAAATCATCACCAACGTCATCACCAATGATCCTCTCATCGGGAGGGGGTCAATCTCCATCAACATCTTCACCAGCACCATCTCCTCTCAAAACCCTAGTTCATCTCTTGTATCCAATCTTGTATCAAAACCAAAAATTGGCACTTGTGGGTTGCTAGTAGTGTTGATTACTCCTTGTAGTTGATGCTAGTTGGTTTACATGGTGAAAGATCATATGTTCAGATCTTTAATGCATATTAATACCCCTCTGATCATGAACATGAATATACTTTGTGAGTAGTTACGTTTGTTCCTGAGGACATGGGTGGAATCTTGCTATTAGTAGTCATGTGAATTTGGTATTCATTCGATATTTTGATGAGATGTATGTTGTCTTTTCCTCTAGTGGTGTTATGTGAACATCGACTACATGACACTTCACCATTATTTGGGCCTAGAGGAAGGCATTGGGAAGTAAGTAGATGATGGGTTGCTAGAGTGACAGAAGCTTAAACCATAGTTCATGCGTTGCTTCGTAAGGGGCTGATTTGGATCCACCAGTTTCGTGCTATGGTTAGGTTTACCTTAATACTTCTTTTGTAGTTGCGGATGCTTGCAATAGGGGTTAATCATAAGTGGGATGCTTGTCCAAGTAAGGGCAGTACCCAAGCACCGGTCCACCCACATATCAAATTATCAAAGTACCGAACGCGAATCATATGAACGTGATGAAAACTAGCTTGACAATAATTCCCATGTGTCCTCGGGAGCTCCTTTCTCATTATTAGAAATTGTCCAAGCTTATCCTTTGCTACATAAAGGATTGGGACACCTTGCTGCACTTTATTTACTTTCATTGCTTGTTACTCGTTACAATTTATCTTATCACAAAACTATCTATTACCTACAATTTCAGTGCTTGCAGAGAAAACCTTACTGAAAACCGCTTATCATTTCCTTCTGCTCCTCGTTGGGTTCGACACTCTTACTTATCAAAAGGACTACGATAGATCCCCTACACTTGTGGTTCATCACTACTCTCGCTCTTGCTCTTGCTTACGATACTGCTCCGATTTAGCTACACTTCAGTCGACTGAATCGACTTTTGGGTCAGTCGATTTTCAGGGGGTGGGGGGCTCGCCGGAGTTAAGGAAGAACCAGCCGCAGCGGGGAGGGGGGCTCGCCGGAGAGGTACCCCACTATCTATCTTAGGGTTCAAGGTGGGGCCGGTGGTCGCCGGCGGTGGTGGGGCGGTGGCGTGGGGATATCCGGAGAAAAAGCTCGGCACGGGGGGCCTAGAGGGATGGCCGGGGCGGCAGCGGACCGGCGGTGGGGAGTGTTTTCAAGGCGGGCGGGGTGGCGCATCGCCGGCCGTGGGCTACGGGAGGTGGCTGTTTGGCCGATGGTGGCTCGCGGCTCAGGGGGGTGGAGGTTGAAGATGAACTCCAGGCCCTTTATTTCGTATCCAACGGCTGCAAAATCGACTGACCAGAGATGAAAAAGTCAGTCGACTGACATGTAGCCTCACCTCTAGTGCGTTCAGTTTCGACAGCAAAATTCAGTTTCGACAGTTAAGTTCAGTTTCGACAGTTAAATTCAGTTTCGACAGTTAAATTCAGTTTCGACAGTTAAGTTCAGAGATGAGCGGCTGATGTATTTTACATCTAGCACTTTGTGGTCATGTATTTTACGTCATCTATTGGAGATGCTATTAGAATTCCACTCAGGTTAACATTGTCTCTCTTGTCCTGCTTCAGCCTCGGCGTCGTACAACTCACCGGAGCTTCTCCAACAATGAAACCCTCCATCACAGCGGAGCAGTACCTTGGGCTCCATCTCCAGACGCCTAAGATCTTCTTCCCCTCCTCCGACAGCCAAGTCAGCCGGAGCATCCTCACCGGCCAACCCAATCACGCTGAGATCGACATGGCTTCGCCAAAGAGGTTGTACACTTGTTGCATCTCTTTTCTACTCTACATGTTATATATATTGTCCACTGAGCACACGGAGTAACGGGAAATACAATTATTTTATCCTACTATATGACAAGCAGTGAGGTACCAGGCAACTTAGCTATCCGTGATGGACTCTCTTGAACGCCATCATTATTTATCTCTGCGCATTTGAGCTGTGCATTTGTCGATGGCCCTAGGAGTTGAGCTAGTAGGGCAGTGGCCTTGGTCCAAAGTAATAGAAGTAGCACAAAAACATTTTTTTAGTGTAGGCTTTTCCTTGCTCAAGCCTGCCTACTAGAATCGCCAGTGCTTGAAAGGAAAAGTGAATGAAAAACATAGGAATTGGAAAGTTTCGTATGGTACTACTTTTCATGAATTTGGTGCAAAGGAATGGAGCAAAGGAAAACTGTAGGATTTGTTCCTTTAGTGTCTGCTTGAAAGAAAAACCGTAGGAATTTTAATTTCCACTTGTCCTCCTTTTCAAATTCCTATTCATGAAGCACAAGACTAAGAGATAGTAGCATAATGGCATTATAACCGTACATTTTCTTGTGGTTTGACTTAATCTCACCATGCTTCTTTGCATCCTGTGATCTTCCAATTCTTGTGAACCAAACACCTAGATTGGCAGAAATCCTGTGTTTTTAAATTCTTTGTTTTGCACGTGCATTCCTATCCTATTCCTGTCTATTTCCTATCCCTGCATTGTTAGAATCCTCAAATTCAAACAAGCCCTTACACAATTACTTCTGTTACAGATATGTGTCAAAGAAAACCATGTGTGGTTTTGTCCTGCTCCTGCGGTGCTATGTTCCACCCCAGCTCAGCTGCTCCAACGGCGGAAGGGTTCACCACAGTAGGGATCTGCTCTCCGGACTGTCTTTCGCCGCCTCAGATCTTCTTCCCCGCCGCCGGCAGCCACGACAACTGCATTACCATCATCAACTGAGCAGATGACCTTGAGGACTACACGGGTCCGCAAGAGAGGTCGCACTCTTCCGTGTCTGCTTACGTTATGCATCGCTTAATATGATGACATGCTACTTTATCATCGTGTTCACCTATTAGATTCTGAGTCAGCTCCAAACTTATGCTGAAACTTGAGTTTTTAAATGGTTTTGGGGTACATATTGGGGCAGCAATCAGCACTATCTATCTACTATCTGGTTAATCTCGGGTGTCTACTATGAGTTTCATGTTGGGTGCAAACAAACATTAAAGGAGCCATTATCTGTATTTTTTAACTAAAGCTATTATTTGCCTGCTATCATTGGTTTTGGGTCTATCCACAGTTTGCTACCATCACTCTGGATTTGTGCATGCACTCCTGACATAATCTCACTATGTTTTATTCCTATGCATGTCAGTTATTGTACACAATGGAACTGAACATGTAGAGCAAAAGAGACGAGCCTTGTATGGCAATAAAATTTCATGCAGACATCGCTCCATGGTGGGCGCAAAGGCAGCCTCCCTCCACCTATTTCGGATCGTAATCAAGAGGAAGATAACTATTCTGAGGGGGATTCAGAAGCAGAAGACCACTCCTATTTACCCCATGAGGTCTTCGCTCTAACTTGGCATGCTGATGTTGGTAATATCATGCGTATGGTGCCTTGCATTGCTTACTGTATACATCAAAGATGTCATCTGCTTAGTTTAGACATGCTTTGTGTCAATGCCATCTGTTTAGTTTCTTTATCGTATATGTGAATCATGCAATGCCATCTTTTTTAGCCAGGCATCATATATGTGAATTTTGCAATGCCACCCTGGTTAGCCAGTCATCTTATATGTGAATTATATCATGACATCATTTTTTTACTACGTGTTAAATTTGTCAACAATTTTAGTACATTCAATTACTCTTCCTATGCATCAGCCATTCGGCACGGTCATGGAAAAAATCTAGAGTGGAAACAAGGTCTTCAGAGCAGACAATGCTATCTGATGAAGCGCATGTCTTGCTGGTTACATATAGCTCCTCAGAGGAGGATTCAGAGACAGATGACAAGTCCTATTTCCCCCTCGAGGTGCATGCTCTAACTTAGCAGGGTTATGTTGCTCATATCGTGTGTATGGTATCTTGCATTGCTATGTCATTTGCTTAGTTTAGACATGCTTTGTGTGAATGCCACCTATTTACTGTCTAATTATCATATATGTGAATTATGCAATGCCATCTTGTTGCAAGACATTATATATGTGAATTATGCAATGCTATCATGTTGCAAGGCATTATATATGTGAATTATGCAATGCCATGCTGTTTAGCCAAGCGTCATATATGTGAATTATATCATGTCGTCCTTTTTTTGTATTTCTCATCGCTTTTGTCGACAATGTTTGTATATTCAACTGCTCTTCCTGTGCATCAGCCATTTGAATTGGTGATGGAGAAATCTGGAGTGAAAACAAGGTCTTCAGAGCAGACAATGCTACCTGGTGAAGCAGATATGTTGCTGGTTACAGATAGCTCTTCAGAGGAGGATTCAGAGGCAGATGACCAGTACTATTATCCCCCTGAGGTGTATGCTCAAACTTGGCAGGGTTATATTACTCATATCATGCATATGTTGTATTGCAATTCTTAGTTTTTACATCATATACACGATATTGAATGCCATCTCCTTAGTTGACACATCATATATGTGATTGCCCTCTGCTCACTTCCTTAGTATATAAACCATATATTTGAATTATATAATGCCATGATGTTTACATAGACGGCATGTATCTGAATTATGGCATGCCAACCCATTTTCTAAAGACATAATATAGTTATATCATCTCATCCTGTTTACATAGTCATCATATTTTGAATTATGTCATTCTATCCGTGAATTATATCATGCCATCATGTTTCCATCGACGGCATGTTTGTGATTTATGGCATGCCAACCACTTTAATAGACACATCGTATAGTTATATCATGTCATCCTGTTTACATATTCATCATATTTTGAAGTATGTCATTCCATCCTGTTTAGTTAGCCATCATACATGTGAAATTGTGTCATGCTATCCTATTTAATTAGCCATCATATATGTGAAATTATGTCCTGCTATTCTGTTTGGTTAGACAACATAAATGTGAATTATTTCATGCCCTGTTTTCTTCCCTACTATCCATTGCACCTGTCTATCTTACAATGTCTGTACGTTCAATTACTTTTCTTGTTTATCAGCCATTTCAATTGGAGGGCGTGATGGCAATATTTGTGGGAGTAAAAACACGGCCTTCAGAAAAGATCGTGCTACCTCTCGATGGAGATAGAAGCACGGTTGTACTTGCCCAAGAACCAGCCCCACCACACATAACCCAGACTCACGCAGATTGTACCCCTACCTAGTTGGACAGAGAACCAACTTGATACGTCTGCAACGTATCTCTAATTTTTTATTGTTCTATGCTATTATATTACCCCTTTTGGATGTTTATGGGCTTTATTTGACACATTTATATCATTTTTGGGACTAACCTACTAATCGGAGGCCCAGCCCGAATTGCTTTTTTTTGCCTATGTCAGTATTTCGAAGAAAAGGAATATCAGACGAAGTCCAAACGGATGAAACCTTCGGGAGAGTTATTTTTGGAACGAATCTGATCCGGAGAACTTGGAGTGCAAGTCAAGAAGCGAACGAGGCGGCCAGGAGGGTGGAGGGCGCCCCCCCTACAGGGTGCGCCCCCTGCCTCCTGGGCCCCACGTTCGGCCGCCGACCTACTTCTTCCTCCTATATATATACCTACGTACCCTGAAAACATCCAGGGAGCACCCGAAACACAATTTCCACCGCCGTAACCTTCTGTATCCGCGAGATCCCATCTTGGAGCCTTCGTCGGCGCTCCGCCGGAGGGGGAATCGATCACGGAGGGCTTCTACATCAACACCATAGCCCCTCCGATGAGTTGTGAGTAGTTTACCACAGACCTTCGGGTCCATAGTTATTAGCTAGATGGCTTCTTCTCTCTTTTTGGATCTCAATACAATGTTCTCCCCCTCTCTTGTGGAGATCTATTCGATGTAAACTCTTTTTGCGGTGTGTTTGTCGAGATTTGATGAATTGTGTGTTTATGATCAAGTTTATCTATGAGAAGTATTTGAATCTCTGAATTCTTTTATGTATGATTGGTTATCTTTGCAAGTCTCTTTGAATTATCAGTTCGGTTTGGCCTACTAGATTGATCTTTCTTGCCATGGGAGAAGTGCTTAGCTTTGGGTTCAATCTTGCGGTGTCCTTTCCTAGTGACAGCAGGGGCAGCAAGGCATGTATTGTATTTTTGCCATCGAGGATAAAAAGATGGGGTTTATATCATATTGCATGAATTTATCCCTCTACATCATGTCATCTTGCTTAAGGCGTTACTCTGTTCTTATGAACTTAATACTCTAGATGCAGGCAGGAGTCGGTCGATGTGTGGAGTAATAGTAGTAGATGCAGGCAGGAGTCGGTCTACTTGTTGCGGACGTGATGCCTATATACATGATCATGCCTAGATAATCTCATAATTATTCGCTTTTCTATCAATTGCTCGATAGTAATTTGTTCACCCACCGTAATACTTATGCTATCTTGAGAGAAGCTTCTAGTGAAACCTATGGCCCCGGGGTCTATCTCTTATCATATTTGCTTCCGATCTACTTTTATTTGCATCTTTCTTTTCACATCTATATTGTAAAATACCAAAAATATATTTACTTTATTATATCATCTCTATTAGATCTCACTTTCGCAATTGGCCATGAAGGGATTGACAACCCCTTTATTGCGTTGGTTGCGAGTTCTTTGTTTGTTTGTGTAGGTACGAGGGACTTTTTGTGGAGCTTCCTACTGGATTGATACCTTGGTTCTCAAAAACTGAGGGAAATACTTATGCTACTGTGCTGCATCACCCTTTCCTCTTCAAGGAAAACCAATGCAAGCTCAAGACGTAGCAAGAAGGATTTCTGGCGTCGTTGCCGGGGACGCTTTCATCAAGTCAAGTCAAGATTCAACATCCCGCCAACATGCGATTTCTGCCGCTGTTGCTGGGGACGCTTTCATCAAGTCAAGACATACCAAGTACCCATCACAAACCTATCTCCCTCGCATTTACATTATTTGCCATTTGCCTCTCGTTTTCCTCTCCCCCACTTCACCCTTGCAGTTTTATTTGCCCTCTCTTTCCCAATCTTCTCCCCTTTTTTCGCTTGCCTTTTCCCTTTTGCTTGTGTGTCGGATTACTTGTTGCCATGGCGCAAGATAATACCAAATTGTGTGATTTCTCCAATAACAATAATAATGATTTCCTTAGTACTCCGATTGCTCCTCTTAATGATACTGAGTCTTGTGAAATCAATACTGCTTTGCTGAATCTTGTTATGAAAGATCAATTCGCCGGCCTTCCTAGTGAAGATGCCGCTACTCATCTAAACAATTTTGTTGATTTGTGTGATATGCAAAAGAAGAAAGACACGGATAATGATATTGTCAAATTGAAGCTATTTCCGTTTTCACTTAGAGATCATGCTAAAGTTTGGTTTTCGTCTTTGCCTAAAAATAGTATTGATTCTTGGAACAAGTGCAAAGATGCTTTTATCTCTAAGTATTTTCCTCCCGCTAAGATCATCACTCTTAGGAACGATATTATGAATTTTAAACAACTTGATCATGAGCATGTTGCCCAATCTTGGGAAAGAATGAAATTGATGCTTTGTAATTGCCCTACTCATGGTTTGAATTTATGGATGATCATACGAAATTTTTATGCCGGTTTGAATTTTGCTTCTAGAAATCTTTTAGATTCGGCCGCGGGAGGCACGGTTATGGAAATTACATTAGGAGATGCTACAAAACTTCTTGATAATATTATGGCTAATTATTCTCAATGGCACACCGAAAGATCTACTAGTAAAAAAGTGCATGCTATAGAAGAAATTAATGTTTTGAGTGGAAAGATGGATGAACTTATGAAATTCTTTGCTACTAAAAATACCTCCCTTGATCCTAATGATATGCCTTTGTCTACTTTGATTGAGAATAATAATGAATCTATGGATGTGAATTTTGTTGGTAGGAATAGTTTTGGAAACAATGCTTATAGAGGAAATTTTAATTCTAGACCGCTCCCTAGTAATCCCTCTAATAATTATGGAAATTCCTACAATAATTCTTATGGCAATTTTAATAAGATACCCTCTGATTTTGAGAATAGTGTGAAAGAACTTATGATTTCTCAAAAGAATTTTAATGCTTTGCTTGAAGAAAAATTGCTTAAAGTTTATGGTTTGGCTAGGAACGTTGATAGACTTTCGCTTGATGTTGATTCTTTGAAACTTAGGTCTACTCCTCCTAAGCATTATATCAATGAGTCTCTCAAAGATATGAGAATTTCCATTGATGAGTGCAAAGAAAGAACCGCTAGATTGCATGCTAAGAAAGATTGCTTTATAAAAGCGTGTTCTTCGAGTTTCCATGATAATAATGATGGAGATATTAAAGTTATTGATGTGTCCCCTATTAAATCTTTGTTTTGCAATATGAATCTTGATAATAATGGGACTGAATATGATCCACCTTTGCCTAGAAGGCGTTCTAAAAATTTGGAGTTTCTAGATCTTGATGCAAAAATTGGTAAAAGTGAGATTGAAGAGACTGAAACTCTAGATAATAAATTTACTATTACGGATTTCAAGGAATTTTATTATGATAATTGTTCTTTAGAAGGTTGTATTTCTTTGTTGCAATCCATTGTTAATTCTCCTCATGCTTATAGTCAAAATAAAGCTTTTACCAAACATATCATTGATGCCTTGATGCAATCTTATGATGAAAAACTTAATTTGGAAGTTTCTATACTAGAAAACTTTATGATGAGTGGGAACCTACTATAAAGATTAAAATTAAAGATTTTGAATGTTTTGCTTTGTGTGATTTGGGTGCTAGTGTTTCCACGATTCCGAAAACTTTTTGTGATATTCTAGGTTTCCATGATCTTGATGATTGCTCTTTAAATTTGCACCTTGCGGATTCCACCATTGAAAAGCCAATGGGAAGGATCAATGATGTTCTCATTGTTGCAAATAGAAATTTGGTGCCCGTAGATTTTATCGTTCTTGATATAGATTGCAATCTGGCTTGTCCTATTATTCTTGGTAGACCTTTCCTTAGAAAGATTGGTGCGATTATTGATATGAAGGAAGGGAATATTAGATTCCAATTTCCAGTAAGGAAAGGCATGGATCACTTTCCAACAAAAAAAGTTAAATTGCCTTATGAATCTATTATGCGAGCAACTTATGAATGTAGTGCCAAAGATGGCACCACTTAGATCTATCTTCGCTTTTATGCCTAGCTAGGGGCGTTAAACGATAGCGCTAGTTGGGAGGCAACCCAATTTACTTTATGTTTTTTGTTTTTTTGTTTTTGTTTCTGTTTAGTAATAAATTTATCATCTACCTTCTGTTTAGATGTGTTTTTATGTTTTAATTAGTGTTTGTGCCAAGTAGAACCTATAGGATAACTTATGGTGTTAGTTGATTTGATTCTGCTGAAAAATAGAAACTTTGCGCGCACGAGAAAACATTTAGTAAATCACAGAAAAGTGCTTTTGCGTTGGTTCTTTTTGCTGCTGATCAATAGACAAATTGCCTCGGACGTACTATTTTGGTAGAATTTTTTGGGTTCCAGAAAATTGCGTTAGTGACAGATTACTACAGACTGTTCTGATTTTTAACAGATTCTGTTTTTCGTGTGTTGTTTGCTTATTTTGATGCATCTATGGCTAGTAAAATAGTTTATGAACCATAGATAAGTTGGAATACAGTAGGTTTAACACCAATATAAATAAATAATGAGTTCATTACAGTACCTTATGTGGTAGTTTGGTTTTCTTTCACTAACGGAGCTTACGAGATTTCTGTTGAGTTTTGTGTTGTGAAGTTTTCAAGTTTTGGGTAAAGATTTGATGGACTATGGAATAAGGAGTGGCAAGAGCCTAAGCTTGGGGATGCCCAAGGCACCCCAAGATATTCAAGAATAGCCAAAAGCCTAAGCTTGGGGATGCCCCCAGAAGGCATCCCATCTTTCGTCTTCGTTTATCGGTAACTTTACTTGGAGCTATATTTTTATTCACCACATGATATGTGTTTTGCTTGGAGCGTATTTTATTAGTTAAGTCTTTGCTTTTTAGTTTACCACAATCATCCTTGCTGTACACACCTTTTGAGAGAAGCCTACTTGATTAAAATTTGCTAGAATACTCTATGTGCTTCACTTATATCTTTTGAGCTTGATAGTTTTTGCTCTAGTGCTTCACTAATATCTTTTAGAGCACGGCGGTGACTTAATTTTGAAGAAATTGCTAGTCTCTCATGCTTCACTTATATTATTTTGAGAGTCTTTTAGAACAGCATGGTATTTGCTATGGTTATAAAAATTGGTCCTAGAATGGTAGGCATCCAAGTTGGGTATAATAAAAACTATCATAGGAAGTGAATTGGATGCTATGATCAATTTGGTGCTTGATAATTGTTTTCAGATATAAAGGTAGTAATATTAGAGTCATGCTAGTGGGTAATTATGAAATTGAGAAATACTTGTGTTGAAGTTGGCAAGTCCCATAGCATGCACGTATGGTAAAAGTTGTGTGACAAAATTGTTGCATTAGGTGCTCTTTTGATTGTCTTCCTTATGAGTGGCAGTCGGGGATGAGCGATGGTCTTTTCCTACCAATCTATCCCTCTAGGGGCATCCGTAGTAGTACTTTGCTTTGAGGGCTATGTAAACTTTTGCAATAAGTATATGAGTTCTTTATGACTAATGTGAGTCAATGGATATACGCACACTCATCCTTCCACTTTGCTAGCCTCTATTGTGCCACGCAACTCTCGCCGGTATCATGCACCCATTATTTACCTTCCTCAAAACAGCCACCATACCTACCTATTATGGCATTTCCATAGCCATTCCGAGATATATTGCCATGCAACTTTCCACCGTTCCGTTTATTATGACACGCTTCATCATTGTCATATTGCTCTTTGCATGATCATGTAGTTGACATCGTATTCGTGGCAAGGCCACCTTCATAATTTTCATACATGTCGCTCTTGATTCATTGCATATCCCGGTACACCGCCGGAGGCATTCATATAGAGTCATATTTTGTTCTAGCTTTGAGTTGTAATTTTTGAGTTGTAAATCCATAAAAGTGTGATGATCTTCATTATTAGAGCATTGTCCCAGTGAGGAAAGGATGATGAAGACTATGATTCCCCCACAAGTCGGGATGAGACTTCGGACTTTGCAAAATAAAAAAAATAAAAAAGGAGAAAAAGGCCAAAAAGAAAAAAAGGAGAAGGCCAAAGAAAAAAAAGAAATAAAAAAGAAAGAAAAAAAGAAAAGAGAAAAAGAAAAATAATAATAAATGAGAGAAAAGAGAGAAGGGACAATGTTACTACCCTTTTTGCCACACTTGTGCTTCAAAGTAGCACCATGATCTTCATAATAGAGAGTCTCTTATGTTATCACTTCCATATACTAGTGGGAATTTTTCATTATAGAACTTGGCTTGTATATTCCAATAATGGGCTTCCTCAAAGTGCCCTAGGTCTTCGTGAGCAAGCAAGTTGGATGCACACCCACTTAGTTTCCTTTGTTGAGCTTTCATATATTTATAGCTCTAGTGCATCCGTTGCATGGCAATCCCTACTCACTCACATTGATATCTATTGATGGGCATCTCCATAGCCCATTAATACGCCTAGTTGATGTGAGACTATCTTCTCCCTTTTTGTCCTCACAACCACCACCATATACCACCATAGTGCTATGTCCATGGCTTGCGCTCATGTATTGCGTAAGAGTTGAAAAAGTTGAAGCGCGTTAAAAAGTATGAACCAATTGCTCGGCTCGTCATCGGGGTTGTGCATGATGGGAGTATGTTGTGTAATGAAAATGAAGCATGGCCTAACTATATAATTTTGTTGGGATAAGCTTTCTTTGGCTATGCTATTTTGACAGGACATGATATTTGTTAGTATGCTTCGAAGTATTATTATTTTTATGTTTTATAAGCTTTTATCCTGAATCATTTGGATCTGAACATTCATGCCACAATAAAAGAAAATTACATTGAGAATTATGCTAGGTAGCATTCCACATCAAAAATTCTGTTTTTATCATTTACCTACTCGAGGACGAGCAGGAATTAAGCTTGGGGATGCTTGATACGTCTCCAACGTATCTATAATTTTTGATTGTTCCATGCTATTATATTACCCCTTTTGGATGTTTATGGGCTTTATTTTACACATTTATATCATTTTTGGGACTGACCTACTAATCGGAGGCCCAGCCCGTATTGCTGTTTTTTTGCCTATTTCAGTATTTCGAAGAAAAGGAATATCAGACGTAGTCCAAACGGAATGAAACCTTTGGGAGAGTTATTTTTGGAACGAATCTGATCCGGAGAACTTGGAGTGCAAGTCAAGAAGCGAACGAGGCGGCCAGGATGGTGGAGGGCGCCCCCCCACAGGGCGCCCCTGCCTCCTGGGCCCCATGTTCGGCCACCGACCTACTTCTTCCTCCTATATATACCTACGTACCCCGAAAACATCCAGGGAGCACCCGAAACACAATTTCCACCACCGTAACCTTCTGTATCCGCGAGGTCCCATCTTGGAGCCTTCGCCGGCGCTCCGCCGGAGGGGGAATAAATCATGGAGGGCTTCTACATCAACACCATAGCCCCTCCGATGAGTTGTGAGTAGTTTACCACAGACCTTCGGGTCCATAGTTATTAGCTAGATGGCTTCTTCTCTCTTTTTGGATCTCAATACAATGTTCTCCCCCTCTCTTGTGGAGATCTATTCTATGTAAACTCTTTTTGCGGTGTGTTTGTCGAGATCCGATGAATTGTGGGTTTATGATCAAGTTTATCTATGAGAAGTATTTGAATCTCTGAATTCTTTTATGTATGATTGGTTATCTTTGCAAGTCTCTTCGAATTATCAGTTTGGTTTGGCCTACTAGATTGATCTTTCTTGCCATGGGAGAAGTATTTAGCTTTGGGTTCAATCTTGCCGTGTCCTTTCCCAGTGACAGCAGGGGCAGCAAGTCACGTATTGTATTGTTGCCATCGAGGATAAAAATATGGGGTTTATATCATATTGCTTGAATTTATCCCTCTACATCATGTCATCTCTCTTAAGGCGTTACTCTGTTCTTATGAACTTAATACTCTAGATGCAGGCAGGAGTCGGTCGATGTGTGGAGTAATAGTAGTACAGCTACGCCCCTTCTAACCCCAACCCCAGTAGATAGTAACCCAGTTCCCGTTGACACATGATACGTCTCCAACGTATCTATAGTTTTTGATTGCTCCATGCTATATTATCTTCTGTTTTGGACATTATTGGGCTTTATTATTCACTTCTATATTATTTTTGGGACTAACCTATTAACCGGAGGCCCAGCCCAGAATTGCTGTTTTTTGCCTATTTCAGAGTTTCGTAGAAAAATAATATCAAACGGAGTCCAAACGGAATGAAACCTTCGGGAACGTGATTTTCGGAACGAACGTGATCCAGAGGACTTGGACCCTACGTCAAGAAAGCCACCAGGAAGCCACGAGGTAGGGGGGCGCCTACCCCCCAGGCGCGCCCTCCACCCTCGTGGGCCTCACGTTGCTCCACCGACGTACTCCTTCCTCCTATATATACCTACGTACCCCCAAACGATCAGATACGGAGCCAAAAACCTAATTCTACCGCCGCAACCTACTGTACCGACGAGATCCCATCTTGGGGCTTGTTCCGGAGCTCCGCTGGAGGGGGCATCGATCACGGAGGGCTTCTACATCAACACCATAGCCTCTCCGATGAAGTGTGAGTAGCTTACCTCAGACCTTCGGGTCCATAGTTATTAGCTAGATGGCTTCTTCTCTCTTTTTGGATCTCGATACAATGTTCTCCCCCTCTCTCGTGGAAATCTGTTCGATGTAATCTTCTTTTGCGGTGTGTTTGTTGAGACCGATGAATTGTGGGTTTATGATCAAGTTTATCTATGAACAATATTTGAATCTTCTGAATTCTTTTATGTATGATTGGTTATCTTTGCAAGTCTCTTCGAATTATCAGTTTGGTTTGGCCTACTAGATTGATCTTTCTTGCAATGGGAGAAGTGCTTAGCTTTGGGTTCAATCTTGCGGTGTCCTTTCCCAGTGACAATAGGGGCAGCAAGGCACGTATTGTATTGTTGCCATCGAGGATAACAAGATGGGGTTTTTATCATATTGCATGAATTTATCCCTCTACATCATGTCATCTTGCTTAAAGCGTTACTCTGTTCTTATGAACTTAATACTCTAGATGCATGCTGGATAGCGGTCGATGTGCGGAGTAATAGTAGTAGATGCAGGCAGGAGTCGGTCTACT
The DNA here is from genome assembly GCF_018294505.1 of Triticum aestivum. Classification (NCBI taxonomy): domain Eukaryota; kingdom Viridiplantae; phylum Streptophyta; class Magnoliopsida; order Poales; family Poaceae; genus Triticum; species Triticum aestivum. The sequence continues at coordinate 159,260,585 of NC_057814.1, forward strand.
TGTCTCGGACGTGATGCCTATATACATGATCATACCTAGATATTCTCATAACTATGCTCAATTCCGTCAATTGCTCAATAGTAATTTGTTCACCCACCGTAAATACTTATGCTCTTGAGAGAAGCCACTAGTGAAACCTATGGCCCCCGGGTCTATCTTCCATCATATTAATCTTCCAACACTTAGCTATTTTCGTTACCTTTTATTTTACTTTGCATCTTTATCATAGAAATACCAAAAATATTATCTTATCATATCTATCAGATCTCACTCTCGTAAGTGACCGTGTAGGGATAGACAACCCCTTATTGGTTGCGAGGATTTATTTGTTTGTGTAGGTGCGAGGGACTCGCACGTAGCCTCCTACTGGATTGATACCTTTGTTCTCAAAAACTGAGGGAAATACTTACGCTACTTTGCTACATCACCCTTTCCTCTTCAAGGGAAAACCAACGCAGTGCTCAAGAGGTAGCAAGAAGGATTTCTGGCGCCGTTGCCGGGGAGGTCTACGCAAAAGTCAACTTACCAAGTACCCATCACAAACCCTTATCTCCAGCATTACATTATTTGCCATTTGCCTCTCGTTTTCCTCTCCCCCACTTCACCCTTGCCGTTTTATTCGCCATCTTTTTTTTCTGCCTCTTTTTCGCTCGCTTCTTGTTTGCTCGTGTGTTGGGTTGCTTGTTTGTCACGATGGCTCAAGATAATACCAAATTATGTGACTTTATAACAACAATAATGATTTCCTTAGCACTCTGATTGCTCCTCTTACCGATACTGAATCTTGTGATATCAATGTTGCTTTGTTGAATCTTGTCATGAAAGATCAATTCGCCGGCCTTCCTAGTGAAGATGCCGCTACTCATCTAAATAGCTTTGTTGATTTGTGTGGTATGCAAAATAAGAAAGATGTTGATAATGATATTGTTAAATTGAAGCTATTTCCTTTTTCGCTTAGAGATCGTGCTAAAGCTTGGTTTTCGTCTTTGCCTAAAAATAGTATTGATTCTTGGAATAAGTGTAAAGATGCTTTTATCTCTAAGTATTTCGATCCCGCTAAGATCATCTCTCTTAGAAACGATATTATGAATTTTAAGCAACTTGATCATGAACATGTTGCACAAGCTTGGGAGAGGATGAAATTAATGATACGTAATTGCCCTACTCATGGTTTCAATTTGTGGATGATTATACAAAAAATTTATGCCGGATTGAATTTTGCTTCTAGAAATCTTTTAGATTCGGCCGTGGAAGGCACTTTTGTGGAAATCACTTTAGGAGAAGCTACTAAACTCCTAGATAATATTATGGTTAATTATTCTCAATGGCACACCGAAAGGTCTACCAATAAAAAAGTGCATGCGATAGAAGAAATTAATGTTTTGAGTGGAAAGATGGATGAACTTATGAAATTATTTGCTACTAAGAGTGTTTCTTCTGATCCTAATGATATGCCTTTGTCTACTTTGATTGAGAATAATAATGAATCTTTGGATGTGAATTTCGTTGGTAGGAATAATTTTGGTAACAACGCGTATAGGGGAAACTTTAATCCTAGGCCTTATCCTAGTAATTCCTCTAATAATTATGGTAGTTCCTACAACAATTCTTATGGAAATTTTAATAAGATGCCCTCTGAATTTGAGACTAGTGTTAAAGAATTTATGAATTCGCGAAAGAATTTCAATGCTTTGCTTGAAGAGAAATTGCTTAAAGTTGATGAATTGGCTAGGAACATTGATAGAATTTCTCTTTATGTTGATTCTTTAAAACTGAGATCTATTCCTCCTAAGCATGATATCAATGAGTCTCTCAAAGCCATGAGAATTTCCATGGATGAGTGCAAAGAGAGAACCGCTAGGATGCGTGCTAAGAAAGATTACTTTATGAAAGCGTGTTTTTCAAATTTCTATGAAAGTAAAGATGAAGATCTAAAAGTTATTGATGTGTCCCCTATTAAATCTTTGTTTTGCAATATGAATCTTGATAATGATGGGACAGAATATGATCCACCTTTACCTAGAAGGCGTTCCAAAAATTCAGAGTTTTTAGATCTTGATGCTAAAATTGATAAAAGTGGGATTGAAAAATCAAAACATTAGATATTAATGAACCCACTATTTTGGATTTCAAGAAATTTAATTACGATAATTGCTCTTTGATAGATTGTATTTCCTTGTTGCAATCCGTGCTAAATTCTGCTCATGCTTATAGTCAAAATAAAGCTTTTACCAAACATATCGTTGATGCTTTGATGCAATCTTATGAAGAAAAGCTTGAGTTGGAAGTTTCTATCCCCAGAAAACTTTATGATGAGTGGGAACCTACTATTAAAATTAAGATTAAAGATCATGAATGCTATGCTTTGTGTGATTTGGGTGCTAGTGTTTCCACGATTCCAAAAACTTTGTGTGATTTGCTAGGTTTCCGTTATTTTGATGATTGCTCTTTAAACTTGCACCTTGCGGATTCTACTATTAAGAAACCTATGGGAAGAATTAATGATGTTCTTATTGTTGCAAATAGGAACTATGTGCCCGTAGATTTTATTGTTCTTGATATAGATTGCAATCCTTCATGTCCTATTATTCTTGGTAGACCTTTCCTTAGAACGATTGGTGCAATTATTGATATGAAGGAAGGAATATTAGATTCCAATTTCCATTAAAGAAAGGCATGGAACACTTCCCTAGGAAGAAAATAAAACTACCATATGAATCTATTATGAGAGCCACTTATGGATTGCCTACCAAAGATGGAAATACCTAGAACTATCCATGCTTTTATGCCTAGCTAGGGGCGTTAAACGATAGCGCTTGTTGGGAGGCAACCCAATTTTATTTTTAGTTTTTTTGCTTTTTGCTTCTGCATAGGAATAAATATTTGTTCTATCCTCTGGTTAGATGTGTTTTTATGTTTTAATTAGTGTTTGTGCCAAGTTAAACCTATAGGATCTTCTTGGATGATAGTTATTTGATCTTGCAGAAATTTCCAGAAACTTCCTGTTCACGAAAATAATTGTTAAAAATCACCAGAACGTGATAAAATATTGATTCTAATTGCTGATGATCAATAAACAAATTTTCTAGGTCTTCCTATTTTGGCTGATTTTTTGGAGTTCCAGAAGTTTGCGTTAGTTACAGATTATTACAGACTGTTCTGTTTTTGACAGATTCTGTTTTTCGTGTGTTGTTTGCTTATTTTGATGAATCTATGGCTAGTAAAATAGTTTATAAACCATAGAGAAGTTGGAATACAGTAGGTTTAACACCAATATAAATAAATAATGAGTTCATTAAACTACCTTGAAGTGGTCTTTTTATTTCTTACGCTAACGGAGCTCACGAGATTTTCTGCTAAGTTTTGTGTTGTGAAGTTTTCAAGTTTTTGGGTGAAAGATTTGATGGATTAGGGAACAAGGAGTGGCAAGAGCCTAAGCTTGGGGATTCCCATGGCAGCCCCAACATAATCTATGTACACCTAAAAGCCAAAGCTTGGGGATGCCCCGGAAGGCATCTCCTCTTTCGTCTACTTCCATCGGTAACTTTACTTGGAGCTATATTTTTATTCACCACATGATATGTGTTTTGCTTGGAGCGACTTGTATGATTTGAGTCTTTGTTTTTTAGTTTACCAAAATATTACTTGCTGTACACACATTTTTAGAGAGACACACATGATTCGGAAATTATTAGAATACTCTATGTGCTTCACTTATATCTTTTGAGTTATATAGTTTTTGCTCTAGTACTTCACTTTTATCTTTTAGAGCACGGTGGTGGATTTGTTTTATAGAAACTATTGATATCTCATGCTTCACTTAGATTATTTTGAGAGACTTAAATAGCATGTTAATTTGCTTAAATAATCCTAATATGCTAGGTATTCAAGATTAGTAACAACTTTCTTATGAGTGTGTTGAATACTAAGAGAAGTTTGATGCTTGATGATTGTTTTGAGACATGGAGGTAGTGATATTAAAGTTGTGCTAGTTGAGTAGTTGTGAATTTGAGAAATACTTGTGTTGAAGTTTGCAAGTCCCGTAGCATGCATGTATGGTAAACGTTATGTAACAAATTTGAAACATGAGGTGTTCTTTGATTGTCCTCCTTATGAGTGGCGGTCGGGGACAAGCGATGGTCTTTTCCTACCAATCTATCCCCCTAGGAGCATGCACGTAGTGCTTGGTTTTTGATGACTTGTAGATTTTTGCAATAATTATGTGAGTTCTTTATGACTAATGTTGAGTCCATGGATTATATGCACTCTCACCTTTCCATCATTGCTAGCCTCTTCGGTACCGTGCATTGCCCTTTCTCACATTGAGAGTTGGTGCAAACTTCGCCGGTGCATCCAAACCCCGTGATATGATACGCTCTTCCACACATAAATCTCCTTATATCTTCCTCAAAACAGCCACCATACCTACCTATTATGGCATTTCCATAGCCATTCCGAGATATATTGCCATGCAACTTTCCACCATTCCGTTTATCATGACACGTTCATCATTGTCATATTGCTTTGCATGATCATGTAGTTGACAGAGTATTTGTGGCAAAGCCACCGTTCATAATTCTTACATACATGTCACTCTTGGTTCATTGCATATCCCAGTACACCGCCGGAGGCATTCGTATAGTCATACTTTGTTCTAGTATCGAGTTGTAATCATTGAGTTGTCAATAAATAGAAGTGTGATGATCATCATTTTCTAGAGCATTGTCCCAAGTGAGGAATAAAAAAGAGAAAGGCCATAAAAAAGAGAAGGCCCAAAAAATGAGAGAAAAAGAGAGAAGGGACAATGTTACTATCCTTTTACCACACTTGTGCTTCAAAGTAGCACCATAATCTTCATGATAGAGAGTCTCTTGTTTTGTCACTTTCATATACTAGTGGGAATTTTTCATTATAGAACTTGGCTTGTATATTCCAACAATGGGCCTCCTCAAGTGCCCTAGGTCTTCGTGAGCAAGCAAGTTGGATGCACACCCACTTAGTTTCTTTTGTTGAGCTTTCATATATTTATAGCTCTAGTGCATCCGTTGCATGGCAATCCCTACTCCTCGCATTAACATAAATTGATGGGCATCTCCATAGCTCATTGATTAGCCTCGTTGATGTCAGACTTTCTTCATTTTTGTTCTCCACATAATCCCCATCATCATATTCTATTCCACCCATAGTGCTATATCCATGGCTTACGCTCATGTCTTGTGTGAAGGTTGAAGAAGTTTGAGATTACTAAAGTATGAAACAATTGCTTGGCTTGTCATCGGGGTTGTGCATGATGAGAGCATTCTTGTGTGACGAAAATGGAGCATGACTAAACTATATGATTTTGTAGGGATGAACTTTCTTTGGCCATGTTATTTTGAGAGGACATAATTGCTTAGTTACTATGCTTGAAGTATTATTATTTTTATGTCAATATTGAACTTTTATCTTGAATCTTTCGGATCTGAATATTCATACCACAATTAAGAAGAATTACATTGAAATTATGCCAAGTAGCATTCCACATCAAAAATTCTGTTTTTATCACTTACCTACTCGAGGACGAGTAGGAATTAAGCTTGGGGATGCTTGATACGTCTCCAACGTATCTATAATTTTTTATTGCTCCATGCTATATTATCTTCTGTTTTGGACATTATTGGGCTTTATTATTCACTTTTATATTATTTTTGGAACTAACCTATTAACCAGAGGCCCAGCCCAGAATTGCTATTTTTTTGCCTATTTCAGAGTTTTGCAGAAAAAGAATATCATACGGAGTCCAAACGGAATGAAACCTTCGGGAACGTGATTTTCGGAATGAACATGATCCAGAGGACTTGGACCCTACGTCAAGAAAGCCACCAGGAAGCCACGAGGTAGGGGGCGCGCCTACCCCCCCCCCCCAAGGCGCGCCCTCCACCCTCGTGGGCCCCATGTTGCTCCACCGACGTACTCCTTCCTCCTATATATACCTACGTACCCCCACACGATCAGATACGGAGCCAAAAACCTAGTTCCACCGCCGCAACCTTCTGTACCCACGAGATCCAATCTTGGGGCCTGTTCCGGCGCTCCACCGGAGGGGGCATCGATCACGGAAGGCTTCTACATCAACACCATAGCCTCTCCGATGAAGTGTGAGTAGTTTACCTCAGACCTTCGGGTCGATAGTTATTAGCTAGATGGCTTCTTATCTCTTTTTGGATCTCAATACAATGTTCTCCCCCTCTCTCATGGAGATCTATTCGATGTAATCTTCTTTTGCAGTGTGTTTGTTGAGACCGATGAATTGTGGGTTTATGATCAAGTTCATCTATGAACAATATTTGAATCTTCTGAATTCTTTTATGTATGATTGGTTACCTTTGCAAGTCTCTTCGAATTATCAGTTTGGTGTGGCCTACTAGATTGATCTTTCTTGCAATGGGAGAAGTGCTTAGCTTTGGGTTCAATCTTGCGGTGTCCTTTCCCAGTGACAATAGGGGCAGCAAGGCACGTATTGTATTGTTGCCATCGAGGATAACAAGATGGGGTTTTTATCATATTGCATGAATTTATCCCTCTACATCATGTCATCTTGCTTAAAGTGTTACTCTGTTCTTATGAACTTAATACTCTAGATGCATGCTGGATAGCGGTCGATGTGTGGAGTAATAGTAGTAGATGCAGGTAGGAGTCGGTCTACTTGTCTCGGACGTGATGCCTATATACATGATCATACCTAGATATTCTCATAACTATGCTCAATTCTGTCAATTGCTCAACAGTAATTTGTTCACCCACTGTAAATACTTATGCTCTTGAGAGAAGCCACTAGTGAAACCTATGGCCCCCGGGTCTATCTTCCATCATATTAATCTTCCAACACTTAGATATTTCCGTTACCTTTTATTTTACTTTGCATATTTATCATAAAAATGCCAAAAATATTATCTTATCATATCTATCAGATCTCACTCTCGTAAGTGACCGTGTAGGTATTGACAACACTTTATCGGGGTGGTTGCGAGTATTTATTTGTTTGTGTAGGTGCGAGGGACTCGCGCGTAGCCTCCTACTGGATTGATACCTTGGTTCTCAAAAACTGAGGGAAATACTTACGCTACTTTGCTGCATCACCCTTTCCTCTTCAAGGGAAAACCAACGCAGTGCTCAAGAGGTAGCAACATAGCACCGTCTCCACCATAGAGCACCCAAACACGAGCAGTTAGTAAGGCAACTACAGTGCCCAACGCACGAGGACCACCACTCCAAACCCCAAGTCAACGCTTAAAGCAGAAGAAGAATTGTTCTCAGGTCAGGTTCCGTAGCGATGGTTCATAATACTTTGCTCTTGCATCACTGTATTTACTCATACCAACTAATTTCAAATTTGAAGGATGCAACTGAAACTCCAATGGCGCAACAGGTATGTTTTAAATATGTTTCTTTAACGTGTTTGCTGTTGTAACTTGCTCTATGTTGATTTCAGTTTCAATTGAATAAACAGTTATGTTCTCATGCCATGCACATTACAAGTGTTGTTATTGCTGTGTAGTTTCCCACACTTATATTCTGTCTATGCTGCTTTGTCTTAAATAGATATGATTCGAACTATATCTATCTTGATTTGGCAACATAAAATAGAATGATATAGACCATACAGTGACCATACTACATAGATATATGTTTGTTTCATGCTATTATCCTATCCACCTTACTACTGAACTGGTTTACCAAAATGAGTTTCATATACTACATTGTAAACCTGTGATGTGTTTGTTTGTTTCTCTTTTAGAACACGGATAAAACATTGGAGAAGAGTACCCCGTTATGCAATGGTAAAGGAAGTAATGCAGATAAGGTTCAAGATAGTGAGACATCCCTGTTCGTCTCCAAGAAAGATGATAAAAACTATATTGAAGACACTGAGACAACCCCAAAGTCCTGTCTTGATGTAGTGTTCGAGTTACTGGCCACTACTGCTAGCACCAACTCTTCGAACTTGCTGCCTGAATCAGTTCGGCTTCTTGAGTCTCAACTTCAAGTTGAAAGACATCGATCGGATGTTATGCGATAGGAAGCCGAAGGACTGAGGAAGTCCCTGCAGAATTCAGATGCATACTTTCTGGTGCAACAATAAGTGCTGGAGGATTTAAGCGCCAAACAAGAGAAAGTTAATAAGCTTGCTAAGCATCTTGCCAGCATTATGGGTACCCAGGATATTGTTTCTTGAGCTCTTCTGAAGTGGTTTTAGTTCTGGACTTGTTTTGCTGCGGCGTTTATATGCTGCTTTGTTCCCTATATTTGCACTGGTGGCGAACGTTGATGCCCAGTGGATGTAATATGTGTAATAGCCGTGATAGCCTAGCGTAAGTTGCTTGCTTATTTATTTCCTTATTGTCTTGTTTATTTGTTTTCTTGTAGTCAGTGCAGTTCGTTTTCCACGGTTTGCTACTGGACGCAATAACCTATTTTTTAAAACTAGGCCACAATAACCATGGGATACATATTTACTATAGTTAACATGGGCCTCCCACGGGCCGTAGAAACAATGCGCCTTCTAAGGGCCATAGAAACAATGGGCCTTCTTGTTGGGGAACGTAGTAATTTCAAAATTTTCCTACGCACACACAAGATAATGGTGATGCATAGCAACGAGAGGGGAGAGTGTTGTCCACGTACCCTCGTAGACCGAAAGCGGAAGCGTTAGCACAACGCGGTTGATGTAGTCGTACGTCTTCAAGTACCGAACGCACGGCACCTCCGAGTTCAGCACACGTTCAGCCCGATGACGTCCCTCGAACTCCGATCCAGCCGAGTGTTGAGGGAGAGTTTCGTCAGCACGACGGCGTGGTGACGATGTTGATGATCTACCGACGCAGGGCTTCGCCTAAGCACCGCTACGATATTATCGAGGTGGAATATGGTGGAGGGGGGAACCGCACACGGCTAAAGAGATCTCAAGGATCAGTTGTTGTGTCTAGAGGTGCCCCCCTGCCCCCGTATATAAAGGAGCAAGGGGGGTGCGGCCGGCCAAGGGAGAGGCACGCCGGGAGGAGTCCTACTCCCACCGGGAGTAGGACTCCCCCCTTTTCCTAGTTGGATTAGGACTTGGGAGGGGGGAAGAGGAGGGAGAGAAGGAAGAGGGGGCGCCGCCCCCCTCTCCTTGTCCTATTCAGACTAGGGAGGAGGGGCGCGCGGCCCAGCCCTGGCCGCCTCTCCTCTTCTCCGTAAAGGCCCACTATGGCCCATTAGCCTCCCGGGGGGTTCCGGTAACCTCCCGGTACTCCGGTAAAATCCCGATTTCACCCGGAACACTTCCGATATCCAAACATAGGCTTCCAATATATCAATCTTCATGTCTCGACCATTTCGAGACTCCTCGTCATGTCCGTGATTACATCCGGGACTCCGAACAACCTTCGGTACATCAAACATATAAACTCATAATATAACTGTCATCGAAACGTTAAGCGTGCGGACCCTACGGGTTCGAGAACTATGTAGACATGACCGAGACACGTCTCCGGTCAATACCAATAGCGGAACCTGGATGCTCATATTGGCTCCTACATATTCTACGAAGATCTTTATCGGCCAGACCGCATAACAACATGCGTTGTTCCCTTTGTCATCAGTATGTTACTTGCCCGAGATTCGATCGTCGGTATCTCAATACCTAGTTCAATCTCGTTACCGGCAAGTCTCTTTACTCGTTCCATAATACATCATCCCGCAACTAACTCATTAGTTGCAATGCTTGCAAGTCTTAAGTGATGTGCATTACCGAGTGGGCCCGGAGATACCTCTCCGACAATCGGAGTGACAAATCCTAATCTCGAAATACGCCAACCCAACAAGTACCTTCGGAGACACCTGTAAAGCACCCTTATAATCACCCATTTACGTTGTGACGTTTGGTAGCACACAAAGTGTTCATCCGGTAAACGGGAGTTGCATAATCTCATAGTCATAGGAACATGTATAAGTCATGAAGAAAGCAATAGCAACATGCTAAACGATCAAGTGCTAAGCTAACAGAATGGGTCAAGTCAATCACATCATTCTCTAATGATGTGATCCCGTTAATCAAATGACAACTCATGTCTATGGCTAGGAAACATAACCATCTTTGATTAACGAGCTAGTCAAGTAGAGGCATACTAGTGACACTATGTTTGTCTATGTATTCACACATGTATTATGTTTCCGATTAATACAATTCTAGCATGAATAATAAACATTTATCATGATATAAGGAAATAAATAATAACTTTATTATTGCCTCTAGGGCATAATTCCTTCACTTCTGCGGCGTAGAAACAATGGGCCTTATACGGGCCGTAGATACAATGGGCCTTCTATGGGCCGTATCATCAATGGGCCTTCTACGGGCCGTATGATCAGTTGGCCAAACATGGGCCAATAACAGACCACATTATGGTCGTAAATGGGCTAGAGTTGAAATCGTCCGTTCATGGGCCGACCATAACAGGCCGTCGTTAATCGGCCGTATTTGATAACGCTATGAAAACGGCCCAACGTATTAACGGGCCACAAACGGGCCGACTGTAACCACGGGCTGAATTTGGCCCACAAGCAGAAAATGACAGTAACGGGCCGTAAGTAAACGAATGCTGGAAATGAGCCCAAGAATAAATGGGCCCTGAGAAGGCTGAAAGATAACATGGGCTAGAAACGGCCCAACGGAATAATGGGTCGTTAATGGGTATAAAGTGATACACAGTTCATTACGGGCCAGATTCACCACGTGCCGTTAATGGGTATAAAGTGATACACTGTTCATTCCGGGCCAGTTTTACCACGGGCCATTAATGGGCCGACAGTTACTAAGGGCCTCATATGGGCCGAAAGACGTCATGGGCCATACATGGTCCGGAAGTTAAAATGGGCTGGAATTATATTGGACGGCCCAGATGACACTACTGGGCCTAATTCGGATAGGCCGTAAACGGGCCTTGGGTTAGCGGGCTGTAAATGGGCTATATGTGAACATGCCGTTAACAGGCTTGCCGTGGGTTGGCTCGCCACCTTTTGACCAAGTCAAACAGGCCGGCCTTTTCACAGGAATGGGCCTCTATTGGGCCGTGCCACGTGTCGACGTATCATAGGCGCTTTGGGTCCAATGAGTGGATGACATCTGTCCCAACGGTGAGCCGACACGTGTTTCCTCCAGCCAATGATGATTTTACACGTGGAAAATCCCCATTGGTCGGGGTTGTTACCGAGTTATCGGATCCAAAACCGGACCCGATAGCTTAACGACGTTCCGTTACGGTGGATGCCACGTGTCGGTCACCCTTGACGAAAGCACTTCTATGACGCGGGATTTATTGTCATGGAAGTGGACACTTCCATGATGATATTTTTGGTAATGTCATGGAACACTTCTACGACAGCACAGGTATGACTATCTTGATTCTGTCATAAAATTGTCATGGATGTACATGCATGACAGAAAATGTGACCTACTGTGACAAACACGTATCATCATGGAAGTGTATTTTTTTTGTAGTGTACCTTGATGACAACAGTTTCTGAAATTGGAAAGTTAACGAGCTCAGGCCTTATTAGCTGGGGAGTTACATTGAAAACTAAAACAAAATTATCTAAAAGGATGACTGAAACTTTATAACGGCAAGATTGCTGACCATGAGGATCTGTTCTATCTTGGTTGATGTTTTCAACTGAAAAATCTTCAGCTGGACATTCAAGAATAGATACTTGCTCGTATCAATTTAAATTGCTACTTGCTGCAGCTAGCTTCACACAATGGAAAGAAGATGACAGAATAATACAAAGTTTCTATCCTATAACCATATGAAAACTCGGTTGCAGGTGAAAGATAGCGACTACAAGAGCTGATCCAAGTTTTCATCCTCACATGTGACTGTCTCTTCTAATTAACCACAGTCCATGTGAGTGAGTGAGTTCCTCAGCACAAGTGCATGAGAACATATACATAGAAATTTCTATTCAAAATCGTGCAACTTATATGCACATGTTTTCATCCTATAACCATCAGTAAGCTCTGGTTGTAACTCAAAAATAGTTGCATCATAATTTGCAAACAAAAAAATATGACAGATGATGGTCTTCCAGCAAAGTCGGCAGAGGTAACGGCGGATGGTCCTGCATCGAAGTCCACAGAGACAATAGTGGACGGTCTTCCCGCGAAGTTGGCGGAGGCGACATTAGACTGTTTGTCTTCAGAACTTGCGATGTGATCCGGTCGAGGCTTCCTTTTTATGACACTGAAGAATATGTGAAATCCGGGTCAGGCACCCATGGCTATTGTGTTGGAGGTGTTCTCCATTCTCCTGCACGGACGCACGAATAGATACTGAAATTGTATGGTCGCGGCTTACAGCTGACTGCAAGCCTGTCTCAAACGCTCAGTTCCCACGCATGCAGTTTAGTGTTGGTAATACTAATAACAAAACAAAGTAGGTGCACCTTCTGCATATAGTGACTAATCTCCATGTCGTCATCTTCCCTAGAAAAAATGGAATCACAATTGTTTCTAACAATTCCTGTCGAGCACAAGCACAAATCCTCGCACCACTTCCGTGGAAAACAAATGATTCTCAACTCAACTAAAGCTTACAATTACTGCACATGGGTCTGTTTTCGACCGAGCTCTGCTTCAGAATATAAATCTTCATCCTCCCTTTATGTCTAATCATCACCCCTTGCTCTACTCACCATTTCTTCGAGAGAACATAAATATTGGTTTTCGTTCACCAACACTTAAGGACGCAAGGATTTTTTTTGCAAGTATTGCACATCATGTTAATCTTTAGCCAAGACAATTATACTTAAATGGTGTTTGATGACCTGATACTTTCACACCGAATCTTCAACAAAATTGTTTCTTCTACTGATCTTCAATAAAAAATGGACAAGAGGAAAAAGAGAGAGAATGCATGCATTTGTTGCCTTACTTACATAACTGATGATCTTCAAGGCAGACTGCAAGTTCACATACATAACTGATGACCTATAATTTTTTTAAGAAAACTAACTTCCTTCAATTTCTGTTGTAGCCAGTTGGCACTTTCCCTTTTCATGATCTAAGGCATAACCATCAGAAGCATGTCTTAATAGCCCAGTTCTATTTTCCAGCAGAATAACATTTGTTAATCACAACTTAACATGCACGACAACATCAATCATCGTCCGTACGGTCTGGACCTGTCATATATGCAGAAACTGAAATAAATAGATAAGGCTTCCCCAGAGACAATTGATTAGCTCATACTTGAAAGAACTGGAAGCATGTTACGAAAGTTTGCTCTCTTGATTAGATGGCCTAATCAAGATGTACATCTATACCTGACTGTTTAGGATTTGTCAAAGAGCACATTTGATGTGGTTAGAAATGTTATGCCAAATAAGCTAGTAAACCGCCCTTAAAGAGATGGATAATTCGTTATATTATTCAACAGAATATAATACAAATGGATGCAGTTTTCGACTTTTACTAAGGTTTATTGTCAGCTAACACCTTGAGACAAACTTGAATCCTTATAGCTACAATCAAATTTTGCACAGCTGAAATTAAAATAATGGTAAAACAATTATTACCACCATAAGTATTCTGCCTAAACTGTTTCAATGGAGAGAACCTATTCGCTCAAGGATTCCAGGGAGCAAGATGTAATGAAAGTTCCAATGTAGAAAAACTTTCCCTTTTCATGTTCTTTGGTAAACACATATTGTTCTCGAGCAATAAAATCATTTCTACATAATCAAAGGTCTGAATCTTTTCCATTATTAGATGAACATATTTTTTTGTCGGAGTGTCATTTATGTAGAATGCAGCCAAACAACTCCAAGGAGCCACAAAAAAATTGGAAGTAAATAATTCCATATAACAACAGTAAATGCCTTGAGATTTATTACCACCTGAGGGAGAGTGTGGCTGGCGAAGAACAGAGACTGGGAGGCAGTGTTGAGTGACCAGGCAGGTTGGGTCATCGTCTCCTCTACCCAGATGCACATGAAGCAGAGTGAAGCGATGGAGAACCGATAGGATAGGTCCGGCTGAATCTGGCCGGAGCACGCAATGAAGACCGCCGGGCCAGCCACTGACGGCGGCAACCTCCACACGCCCCTCCTCCTCGAGCTCTTAAAAGTCTGAAGCACTCACGCCCTGTATAACTGCAACTTCCTTGGTCGGCTCCAAACATGCATCGAGAAGATTATCTCAGTCAAATGCAATAATGTACTCCATTAACTCAAGCAAGGAGAGTATAAAAGAATATGTTCCATCAATGTTCTTCTAATTTGATCTTATTAAGAAATAATGTCAGAAGTACATCGCTCCATCTGACATTATGCTACTACTTCTGAAATAGATCCAAGTCTGCCTTTTTGTGTCAGCTGGAAACCTAATGCTTCTGTATCTTGTTGTATACAATTCAAATATGTCCCTAATAATAAAGCGGTTATCGCTTGATTACATCATCTATTCAGGACCGGGAAGCAACACTAAATTATGGGATGATATAATTCACTTATTTTTGTTGCCAATGAACACTGAATTGTCCACTTGCTACTAACAAAATAGAGATTACCAGAAGTAATTGCCCTGAAAATCATTATGCTATTTTGAAGCTTACTTGGGAAAGAAACTGAAGCACTAACTAATCTCTAGTCTATTTCATGGATAGAAGATTCAAGTATCAACTAACAAGATCCAATAGTTGGCATCAAATAAACTGACACCATGATTAAAGAGTGTTCAGAATCCATACCATTTGATAAGTGAGCCAAAGAGGAAATGATGCATGACGGGCACCTTCTCAAGCACTTCAGCCTTGTACTTCTCGACCTCGGAGCCGGCGAGGTCCGAGTGGGACGCGGAAGTGGCTGTGATCGGGGCGATAACCTCGTTGACGAAGTCGGCCAGCTTCTGGTGCCAGAGTCGGAAGGCGGGGTTGTCGTAGAGAGAGCTGTGCAGGAACAACGGGGTGGACGCGACCAAGGCGGACAACATGGAGATGAGGTCGAGGATCGCATAGACAGCGGGGGAGTGGAGCGGGAGGCAGAGAGCAAGGCGACAAAGCAGAGGAAGTGGCGGCCGTGGGTGCGCGATGTCGTCGGGCGACGGCCGAGAGCGATTTGGACGGCTATGGGGGCGGCGGCGCGGACGGCGGTGGTGGCGGAGGCAAAGGTCGGGGCGCACGGCAGGGGGGCGGAGGCAAAGGGCGTGTTGGGGCGATTGCGGGTTGGGGACGATGCGTGCATTTTTTATTTGTTGTTTGAGTAGCGGTGAATCGTTTTTCGCACCTACAGATGGTAATGGTGGGTAATTATTTGAAACTTTTAGGGCATAATTAATGACGGTGAGCCGGCGGGCAGAAGCGATAGCCGCTTTATTATTAGGGAAAGATTCCGATCACGATGAACTAGATGCATAGGATAATTTTTTTGGTGAAACCCCAATTTCAACCGATTCCAATTCCAAGATCCAATATCATCGCATAGCCTATACAATACCAATGCTTTTCCCTTTAAAGATAAAGGGAAAACCTTCTTCTTAACTTCATCTCCGGGTAAACCTGCAAGCTTAAACAATCCGCAAATTTCTTCCACATATATCAAGTGCATACCAGGATGTTCGGTTCCATCTCCTGCATAAGGATTAGCTAGCAGTTGTTCTATCATACTCGAAGGAATTTCATATTCAATATTTTAAGTAGGTGCAGTAGGTTGAGGGATAACTAATTGTGGTTCCAGTCGAGGTGAAGGTACCCCAAACAAACCCCTCAAAGGATTGTTTTCCATAGTAACAAGTGACATTAAATTTCAGCATGTAGTAATAATTTTTCCTTACCAATTTCCACTTACCAAGAGCGCTTCACTACCCGGCAATGGCGCTAGAAAATGGCCTTGATGACCCAGAAGTATATGGGATCAATTGTAGCCTTTTCGATAAGTAAGAGTGTCGAACCCAATGAGGAGCAGAAGGAAATGACAAGTGGTTTTCAGCAAGGTAATGTCTGCAAGTGCTAAAAATATAAGTAATCGAGTAGTTTGATAGCAAGATAATTTGTAATGAGCAAGTAACAATAATAGTAAAAAAGTGCAGCAAGGTAGCCCAATCCTTTTCAGGCAAAGGACATGCCAAAACGGTCTCTTATAATAAGCAAAGCATTCCTGAGGGTACACGGGAATTTCGTCTAGCCGCTTTCATCATGTTGATTCGATTCGTGTTCGCTACTTTAATAATTTGATATGTGGGTGGACCGGTGCTTAGGTGCTATTCTTACTTGAACAAACCTCCTACTTATGATTAACCCCCTCGCAAGCATCCGCAACTACGAGAAAAGTATTAAGAATAAATTCTAACCATAGCATTAAACTTTTGGATCCAATCGGTCCCTTACGAAATAGCGCATAAACTACGGTTTAAGCTTCTGTCACTCTCGCAACCCATCATCTACTAACTACTCCACAATGCATTCCCTTAGGCCCAAATATGGTGAAGTGTCATGTTGTCGACATTCACATGACACCACTAAGGGAATCACAACATACATACTATCAAAATATCGAACACATATGAAGTTCACATGATTACTTGCAACATGATTTCTCCCGTGACCTCAAGAACAAAAGTAACTACTCACAAATGATAAACATGCTCAAGATAAGAGGGGTATTAAATAGCATATTGCATCTAAACATATAATCTTCCACCAAATAAACCATATAGTAATCAACTACAAGATGTAATCAACACTACTAGTCACCCACAAGCACCAATCTATAGTTTCGGTACAAAGATTGACCACAAGAGATGAACCAGGGTTTGAGAGGAGATGGTGTTGTTGAATATGTTGATGGACATTGCCCTCCCCAAGATGGGAGAGTTGTTGGTGATGATGATGACGATGATTTCCCCCTCCGGGAGGGAAGTTCCCCTAGCGGAATTGTTGCGCGGGAGGGCAAAAGTGCTCCTGCCCAAGTTCCTCCTCGAGACGGCGTCGCTCCGTCCCGAAAGTCCTCTTGTTTTTTTCTAGGTCAAAATGACTTGTATACTAGAAGATGGGCACCTGAGGTGGGCCGAGGAGGGCACAACCCAGCAGGGCGCGCCTGGGCTCCATGGTGGGCCCCCTCTGGTACTTATGGCTCCAATATTTCTTATATATTCCATAAACATCCCCATAAAGTTTCAGCTCATTTGGAGTTGTGCAGAATAGGTAGCCTGACGTAGCTTTTTCAGGTCCAGATTTCCAGCTGCCGGTATTCTCCCTCTTTGTGTGAACCTTGCAAATTATGAGATAAAAGGCATTAGAATTACTCCAAAAAGCATTATTATGGATGAAAACTTTATAAATAACAGTACGTAAACATGATGCAAAATGGATGTATCACATACCCCCCGATACTACCCATAGATTCATCAAAATAAGCAAACAACACATAGAAAACAGAATCTGTCAAAAATAGAACAATCTGTAGTAATCGGTAACTCTCGAATACTTCTGTAACTCCAAACATTCTGAAAAATTAGGACAACATGGGCAATTTGTGTACCAATCTTGTGCAAAAAGATTCAGATCAAAATCACGCTTCTGTGAAAAATGAAAATTATTTTCCTGGGCGCAAAAGTTTTTTGTTTTTCAGCAAGATCAAAATAACTATCACCGTAAGCTAACCCAAAGTTCTTACTTGGCACAAACACTAATTAAAACACAAAAACACATCTAACCACAGGCTAGATGAATTATTTATTCAAAAACAGAAAATAAAAATTTTGGGTTGTCTTGATATGTCCATTTTGCATCATGTTTTCCTACTGTTATTTATTATATTTTTATGCATAATAATGCTTTTTGGAGTAATTCTAATGCCTTTTCTGTCATAATATGCAAGGTACACACAAAGAGGGAGAATTCCGGCAGCTAGAAATCTGGACCTGGAAAAGCTACATCAGGCTACCTATTCTGCACAACTCCAAACAAGTTGAAACTTCACGGACAATTTTTATGGAATATATGAAGAATATTGGAGCAAATAAGTACCAGAGGTCGCCCGCCAGGTGGGCACAATCCACCTTGGCGCGCCAGGGAGCCCAGGCGCGCCCTGGTGGGTTGTGGTCACTCAAGTGAAGGAAATATGCCCTAGAGGAAATAATAAAGTTATTATTTATTTCCTTATTTCATGATAAATGTTTATTATTCATGCTAGAATTGTATTAACCGGAAACATAATACATGTGTGAATACATAGACAAACATAGTGTCACTAGTATGCCTCTACTTTACTAGCTCGTTAATCGAAGATGGTTGAGTTTCCTAGCCATGGACATGAGTTGTCATTTGATTAACGGGATCACATCATTAGGAGAATGATGTGATTGACTTGACCCATTCCGTTAGCGTAGCACTTGATCGTTTAGTATGTTGCTATTGCTTTCTTCATGACTTATACATGTTCCTATGACTATGAGATTATGCAACTCCCGTTTACCGAAGGAACACTTTGTGTGCTACCAAATGTCACAGCGTAAATGGGTGATTATAAAGGTGCTCTACAGGTGTCTGCGAAGGTACTTGTTGGGTTGGCGTATTTCAAGATTAGGATTTGTCACTCCGATTGTCGGAGAGGTATCTCTGGGCCCACTCGGTAATGCACATCACTATAAGCCTTGCAAGCATTGTAACTAATAAGTTAGTTGCGGGATGATGTATTACGGAATGAGTAAAGAGACTTGACGGTAACGAGATTGAACTAGGTATTGAGATACCGACGATCGAATCTCGGGCAAGTAACATACGGATGACAAAGGGAACAACGTATGTTGTTATGCGGTTTGACCGATAAAGATCTTCGTAGAATATGTGGGAGCCAATATGAGCATCCAGGTTCCGCTATTGGTTATTGACCGGAGATGTGTCTCAATCATGTCTACATAGTTCTTGAACCCGTAGGGTCCGCACGCTTAAAGTTAGATGACGGTTATATTATGAGTTTATGTGTATTGATGTACCAAAGGTAGTTCGGAGTCCCGGATGAGATCGGGGACATGACGAGGAGTCTCGAAATGGCCGAGACATAAAGATCGATATATTGGACGACTATATTCGGACTTCGGAAAGGTTCCGAGTGATTCGGGTATTTATCGGAGTACCGGCGAGTTACGGGAATTCGCCGGGGAGAAGTATTGGGCCTTATTGGGCCATACGGGAATAGAGGAGAGAGGCCAAAAAGGAAGGAGGCGCGCACCCCCCCCCCCCTCTGGTCCGAATTGGACAAGGGGTGCAGCCCCCTTTTCCTTCTCCCTCTCCCCCTCTTTCCTTCTCTCCTACTCCAACAAGGAAAGGAGGAGTCCTACTCCCGGTGGGACTAGGACTCCCCCCTTGGCGCGCCCTCCTCCTTAGCCGGCCGCCTCCCCCCTTTCTCCTTTATATACGGGGGCAGGGGGCACCCCATAGACACAACAATTGATCCCTTGGATCTCTTAGCCGTGTGCGGTGCCCCCCTCCACCATAGTCCACCTCGATAATGCTGTAGCGGTGCTTAGGCGAAGCCCTGCGTCGGTAGAACATCATCATCGTCACCACGCCGTCGTGCTGACGAAACTCTCCCTCAACACTCGGCTAGATCGGAGTTCGAGGGACGTCATCGGGCTGAACGTGTGCTGAACTCGGAGGTGTCGTGCGTTCGGTACTTGATCGGTCGGATCGTGAAGACGTACGACTACATCAACCGCGTTGTGCTAACGCTTCCGCTTTCGGTCTACGAGGGTACGTGGACACACTCTCCCCTCTCATTGCTATGCATCACCATGATCTTGCATGTGCGTAGGAATTTTTTTGAAATTACTATGTCCCCCAATAGTGGCATCCGAGCCTGGTTTTATGCGTAGATGTTATATGCACGAGTAGAACACAAGTGAGTTGTGGGCGATACAAGTCATACTGCTTACCAGCAGGTCATACTTTGGTTCGGCGGTATATTTGGATGAAGCGGCCCAGACCGACATTACGCGTACGCTTACGCGAGACTGGTTCGACCGACGTGCCTTGCACACAGGTGGCTGGCGGGTGTCAGTTTCTCCAACTTTAGTTGAACCGAGTGTGACTACGCCCGGTCCTTGAGAAGGTTAAAACAGCACTAACTTGACGAACTATCGTTGTGGTTTTGATGCGTAGGTAAGAACGGTTCTTGCTCAGCCCGTAGCAGCCACGTAAAACTCGCAACAACAAAGTAGAGGACGTCTAACTTGTTTTTCCAGGGCATGTTGTGATGTGATATGGTCAAGACGTGATGAGATATAAGTTGTTGTATAAGATGATCATGTTTTGTTGAAGTTATCGGCAACTGGCAGAAGCCTTATGGTTGTCTCTTTATTGCATAACATGCAAGCGCCAAATAATTGCTTTACTTTATCACTATGCGATAGCAATAGTTGCAAGAGGAATAGTTGGCAAGACGACCGTGTGACGACACATTGATATAGATCAAGATGATGAAGATCATGGTGTCATGCCGGTGATGATGGAGATCATGATGATGCTTTGGAGATGGAGATCAAAGGCACAAGATGATGATGGCCATATCATGTCACATATTTTGATTGCATGTGATGTTTATCTTTTATACATCTTATTTTGCTTTGATTGACGGTAGCATTATAAGATGATCTCTCACTAAATTTCAAGATAAAAGTGTTCTCCCTGAGTATGCACCGTTGCCAAAGTTCGTCGTGCCCATACACCACGTGATGATCGTGTGTGATAATCTCTACGTCCATCTACAACGGGTGCAAGCCAGTTTTGCACACGCAGAATACTCAGGCTAAACTTGACGAGCCTAGCATATGCAGATATGGCCTCGGAACACTGAGACCGAAAGGTCGAGCGTGAATCATATAGTAGATATGATCAACATAGTGATGTTCACCATTGAAAACTACTCCATTTCACGTGATGATCGGTTATGGTTTAGTTGATTTGGATCACGTGATCACTTAGATGATTAGAGGGATATCTATCTAAGTGGGAGTTCTTAAGTAATATGATTAATTGAACTTAAATTTATCATGAACTTAGTACCTGATAGTATTAGCATGTCTATGTTGTAGATCAATAGCTCGCGTTTAGCTCCCCTATTTTATTTTTGATATGTTCCTAGAGAAAACTGAATTGAAAGATGTTAGTAGCAATGATGCGGATTGGATCTGTGATCTGAGGATTATCCTCATTGCTGCACAGAAGAATTATGTCCTTGATGCACCACTAGGTGACAGACCTATTGCAGGAGCAGATGCAGATGTTATGAACGTTTGACAAAGCTCGGTATGATAACTACTTGATAGTTTAGTGCACCATGCTTTACGGCTTAGAACCGGGACTTCAAAAATGTTTTGAACGCCACAGAGCATATAAGATGTTCCAAGAGTTGAAATTGGTATTTCATACTCATGCCCGTGTCGAGAGGTATGAGACCTCTGACAGTACTTTGCCTACAAGATGGAGGAGAATTGCTCAGCTAGTGAGCATGTGCTCAGAATGTCTGAGTACTACAATCACTTGAATCAAGTGGGAGTTAATCTTCTAGATAAGATAGTGATCGACAGAGTTCTCTAGTCACTATCACCAAGTTACTAGAACTTCGTGATGAACTATAATATGCAAGGGATAACGGAAACGATTCCCAAGCTCTTCGTGATGATGAAATCGGCGAAGGTAGAAATCAAGAAAGAGCATCAAGTGTTGATGGTTGACAAAGACCACTAGTTTCAAGAAAAGGGCAAAGGGAAGAAGGGGAACTTCAAGAAGAACGGCAAGCAAGTTGCTGCTCAAGTGAAGAAGCCCAAGTCTGGACCTAAGCCTGAAACTGAGTGCTTCTACTGCAAAGGGACTGGTCACTGGAAGCGGAACTGCCCCAAGTATTTGGCAGATAAGAAGGATGGCAAAGTGAACAAAATTATATTTGATATACATGTTATTGATGCGTATTTTACTAGTGTTTATAGCAACCCCTCGGTATTTGATACTGGTTCAGTTGCTAAGAGTAGTAACTCGAATCGGGAGTTACAGAATGAACAGAGACTAGTTAAGGGTGAAGTGACGATGTGTGTTGGAAATAGTTCCAAGATTGATATGATCATCATCGCACACTCCCTATATTTTCGGGATAAGTGTTGAACCTAAATAAGTGTTATTTGGTGTTTGCGTTGAGCATATATATGATTTGATCATGTTTATTGCACTACGGTTATTCATTTAAGTTAGAGAACAATTGTTGTTCTGTTTACATGAATAAAACCTTCAATGGTCATACACCCAATGAAAATGGTTTGTTGGATCTCGATCGTAGTGATACACATATTCATAATATTGAAGCCAAAAGATGCAAAGTTAAGAATGATAGTGCAAATTATTTGTGGCACTGCCGTTTAGGTCATATTGGTGTAAAGCGCATGAAGAAAATCCATGCTGATGGGCTTTTGGAATCACTTGATTATGAATCATTTGATGCTTGCGAACCATGCCTCATGGGCAAGATGACTAAGACTCCGTTCTTCAGAACAATGGAGTGAGCAACAGACTTGTTGGAATTAATACATACTGATGTATGCAGTCCCATGAGTGTTGAGGCTCACGGCGGGTATCATTATTTTCAGACCCTCGCAGATGATTTGAGAAAATATGGGTATATCTACTTGATGAAACATAAGTCTGAAACATTTGAAAAGTTCAAAGAATTTCAGAGTGAAGTGAAGAATCTTCGTAACAAGAAAATTAAGTTTCTACCATCTGATCGCAGAGGCGAATATTTGAGTTACGAGTTTGGTCTTCAATTAAAACAATGTGGAATAGTTTTCACAAACTCATGCCACCTGGAACACCACAGCATAATGGTGTGTCCGAACGTCATAACCGTACTTTATTGGATATAGTGCAATCTATGATGTCTCTTACCGATTTACCACTATCATTTTGGGGTTATGCATTAGAGACAGCTGCATTCACTTTAAATAGGGCACCATCTAAATCCGTTGAGACGACACCGTATGAACTGTGGTTTAGCAAGAAACCTAAGCTGTCGTTTCTTAAAGTTTGGGGTTGCGATGCTTATGTGAAAAGTTTCATCCTGATAAGCTCAAACCCAAATCGGAAAGGTGCGTCTTCATAGGATACCCAAAAGTTACTGTTGGGTACACCTTCTATCACAGATCTGAAGGCAAGATATTTGTTGCTAAGAATGGATCCTTTCTAGAGAAGGAGTTTCTCTCGAAAGAAGTGAGTGGGAGGAAAGTAGAACTTGATGAGGTAATTGTACCTTCTCCCGAATTGGAAAGTAGTTCATCACTGAAATCAGTTCCAGTGATGCTTACACCAATTAGTGAGGAAGTTAATGATGATGATCATGAAGCTTCGGATCAAGTTACTACCGAACCTCGTAGGTCAACCAGAGTGAGATCCGCACCAGAGTGGTATGGTAATCCTGTTCTGGAGGTCATGTTACTTGACCATGGTGAACCTACGAACTATGATGAAGCGATGATGAGCCCAGATTCCGCGAAATGGCTTGAGGCCATGAAATCTGAGATGGGATCCATGCAATATAACAAAGTGTGGACTTTGGTTGACTTGCCCGATGATCGGCAAGCCATTAAGAATAAATGGATCTTCAAGAGGAAGACGGACGCTGATAGTAGTGTTACTATCTACAAAGCTTGACTTATCGAAAAAAAGGTTTTTGACAAAGTTCAAGGCGTTGACTACGATGAGATTTTCTCACTCGTAGCGATGCTTAAGTCTGTCCGAGTCATGTTAGCAAATTGCCACATTTTATGAAATCTGGCAAATGGATGTAAAAACTATATTCCTTAATGGATTTCTTAAAGAGTTGTATATGATGCAACTAGAAGGTTTTGTCGATCCTAAAGGTGCTAACAAAATGTGCAAGCTCCAGCGATCCATCTATGCACTGGTGCAAGCATCTCGGAGTTGGAATATATGCTTTGATGAGTTGATCAAAGCATATAGTTTTATACAGACTTGCGGTGAAACCTGTATTTACAAGAAAGTGAGTGGGAGCACTACAACATTTCTGATAAGTATATGTGAATGACATATTGTTGATCGGAAATAATGTAGAATTATTCTGCAAAGCATAAGGGAGTGTTTGAAAGGAGTTTTTCAAAGAAAGACCTCGGTGAAGCTGCTTACATATTGAGCATCAAGATCTATAGAGATAGATCAAGACGCTTGATAAGTTTTTTCAATGAGTACATACCTTGACAAGATTTTGAAGTAGTTCAAAATGAAACAGTCAAAGAAAGAGTTCTTACCTGTGTTACAAGGTGTGAAGTTGAGTAAGACTCAAAGCCCGACCACGGCAGAAGATAGAAAGAGAATGAAAGTCATTCACTATGCCTCAGCCATAGGTTCTATAAAGTATGCCATGCTGTGTACCAGATCTATTGTATACCCTACACTCATTTTGGCAAGGGAGTACAATAGTGATCTAGGAGTAGATCACTGAACAGCAGTCAAAATTATCATTAGTGGAATAAGGATATGTTTGTCAATTATGGAGGTGACAAAAGGTTCGTCGTAAAGGGTTACGTCGATGCAAGTTTTGACACTGATCCAGATGATTCTAAGTCTCAATCTGGATACATATTGAAAGTGGGAGCTATTAGCTAGAGTAGCTCTGTGCAGAGCATTGTAGACATAAAAATTTGCAAAATACTTACGGATCTGAATGTGACAGACCCGTTGACTAAAATTATCTCACAAGCAAAACATGATCACACCTTAGTACTCTTTGGGTGTTAATAACATAGCGATGTGAACTAGATTACTGACTCTAGTAAACCCTTTGGGTGTTGGTCACATGTCGATGTGAACTATGGGTGGTAACCACATAAAGATGTGAACTATTGATGTTAAATCACATGGCGATGTGAACTAGATTATTGACTCTAGTGCAAGTGGGAGACTGAAGGAAATATGCCCTAGAGGCAATAATAAAGTTATTATTTATTTCCTTATTTCATGATAAATGTTTATTATTCATGCTAGAATTGTATTATCCGGAAACATAATACATGTGTGAATACATAGACAAACATAGTGTCACCAGTATGCCTCTACTTGACTAGCTCGTTAATCGAAGATGGTTGAGTTTCCTAGCTATGGACATGAGTTGTCATTTGATTAACGGGATCACATCATTAGGAGAATGATGTGATTGACTTGACCATTCCGTTAGCTTAGCACCTGATCGTTTAGTATGTTGCTATTGCTTTCTTCATAACTTATACATGTTCCTATGACTATGAGATTATGCAACTCCCGTTTACCGGAGGAACACTTTGTGTGCTACCAAACGTCATAGAGTAAATGGGAGATTATAAAGGTGCTCTACAGGTGTCTCCGAAGGTACTTCTTGGGTTGGCGTATTTCGAGATTAGGATTTGTCACTCCGATTGTCGGAGAGGTATCTCTGGGCCCACTCGGTAATGCACATCACTATAAGCCTTGCAAGCATTGTAACTAATAAGTTATTTGCAGGATGATGTATTACGGAACGAGTAAAGAGACTTGCCGGTAACGAGATTGAACTAGGTATTGAGATACCGACGATCGAATCTCGGGTAAGTAATATACCGATGACAAAGGGAACAACGTATGTTGTTTTGCGGTTTGACTGATAAAGATCTTCGTAGAATATGTGGGAGCCAATATGAGCATCCAGGTTCCGTTATTGGTTATTGACCGGAGACGTGTCTCAGTCATGTCTACATAGTTCTCGAACCCGTAGGGTCCGCACGCTTAAAGTTAGATGACGGTTATATTATGAGTTTATGTGTATTGATGTACCAAAGGTAGTTGGGAGTCCCGGATGAGATCGGGGACATGACGAGGAGTCTCGAAATGGCCGACACATAAAGATCGATATATTGGACGACTATATTCGGACTTCGGAAAGGTTCCGAGTGATTCAGGTATTTAGAGTACCGGAGAGTTACGGGAATTCGCCGGGGAGAAGTATTGGGCCTTATTGGGCCATACGGGAATAGAGGAGAGAGGCCAAAAAGGAAGGAGGCGCGCACCCCCCCTCTGGTATGAATTGGACAAGGGGTGCAGCCCCCTTCTCCTTCTCCCTCTCCCCCTCTTTCCTTCTCTCCTACTCCAACAAGGAAAGGAGGAGTCCTACTCCCGGTGGGAGTAGGACTCCCCCATTGGCACGCCCTCCTCCATGGCCGGACGCCTCTCCCCTTGCTCCTTTATATACGGGGGCAGGGGGCACCCCATAGACACAACAATTGATCCCTTGGATCTCTTAGCCGTGTGCGGTGCCCCCCTCCACCATAGTCCACCTCGATAATACTGTAGCGGTGCTTAGGCGAAGCCCTGCGTCGGTAGAACATCATCATCGTCACCACACCGTCGTGCTGACGAAACTTTCCCTCAACACTTGGCTGGATCGGAGTTCGAGGGACGTCATCGGGCTGAACGTGTGCTGAACTCGGAGGTGCCATGCGTTCGGTACTTGATCGGTCAGATCGTGAAGACGTACGACTACATCAACCGCGTTGTGCTAACGCTTACGCTTTCGGTCTACGAGGGTACGTGGACACACTCTCCCCTCTCGTTGCTATGCACACCATGATCTTGCGTGTGCGTAGGAATTTTTTTGAAATTACTACGTTCCCCAATATCAAGCCCACCTCCGATGCCCATCTTCTGGTATATAGGTCATTTTGACCAAGAAAAAATAAGGAGAGGACTTTCGGGACCGAGCGACGCCGTCTCGAGGAGGAACTTGGGCAGGAGCACTTTTGCCCTCCGGCGGAGCGATTCCGCTGGGGGACTTCCCTCCCGGAGGGGGAAATCATCGTCATCATCATCACCAACAACTCTCCCATCTTGGGGAGGGCAATCTCCATCAACACATTCAACAACACCATCTCCTCTCAAACCCTAGTTCATCTCTTGTGGTCAATCTTTGTACCGAAACTATAGATTGGTGCTTGTGGGTGACTAGTAGTGTTGATTACATCTTGTAGTTGATTACTATATGGTTTATTGGTGGAAGATTATATGTTCAGATCCAATATGCTATTTAATGCCCCTCTGATCTTGAGCATCTTTATCATTTGTGAGTATTTACTTTTGTTCTTGAGGTCACGGGAGAAATCATGTTGCAAGTAATCATGTGAACTTGATATGTGTTCGATATTCTGATAGTATGTATGTTGTGATTCCCTTAGTGGTATCATGTGAACGTCGACTACATGACACTTCACCATATTTGGGCCTAAGGGAATGCATTGTGGAGTAGTTATTAGATGATGGGTTGCGAGAGTGACAGAAGCTTAAACCCTAGTTTATGCGCTATTCCGTAAGGGACCGATTGGATCCAAAAGTTTAATACTATGGTTAGAATTTATTCTTAATAATTTTCTCTTAGTTGCGGATGCTTGCGAGAGGGTTAATCATAAGTAGGAGGTTTGTTCAAGTAAGAACAGCACCTAAGCACCAGTCCACTCACATATCAAATTATCAAAGTAGCGAACACGAATTGAATCAACATGATGAAAGTGACTAGATGAAATTCCCGTGTAGCCTCAAGAACTCTTTGCCTATTATAAGAGACCGTTTTGGCCTGTCTTTACCTCAAAAGGATTGGGCAACCTTGCTGCACTTTTGCTACTATTATCGTTACTTGCTCGTTACAAATTATCTTGCTATCAAACTACTCTGTTACTTACAAATTTAGCACGTGTAGACATTACCTTGCTGAAAACCACTTGTCATTTCCTTCCGCTCCTCGTTGGGTTCGACACTCTTACTTATCTAAAAGATCTACAATTGATCCCCTATACTTGTGGGTCATCAAGGCTATTTTCTGGCGCCGTTGCCGGGGAGTGAAGCGCCTTTGGTAAGTGGAATTTGGTAAGGGAACATTTATATAGTGTGCTGAAATTTATTGTCACTTGTTACTATGGAAAACAATCCTCTGAGGGGTTTGCTCGGGGTATCTTCACCTCGACCAGAACCACAATTAGCTACCCCTCAACCTACTGCACCTACTAAAAATATTGAATATGAAATTCCTTCGGGTATGATAGAACAACTGCTAGCTAATACTTATGCAGGAGATGGAACCGAACATCCTGATATGCACTTTATATATGTGGAACAAATTTGTGGATTGTTTAAGCTTGCATGTTTACCCGGAGATGAAGTTAAGAAGAAGGTTTTCCCTTTATCTTTGAAGGGAAAAGAATTGGCATGGTATAGGCTATGCGATGATATTGGATCTTGGAATTGGAATCGATCGAAATTGGAGTTCCACCAAAAAAATTATCCCACGCAACTAGTTCATCTTGATCGGAATTACATATATAATTTTTGGCCTCGTGAAGGAGAAAGTATCGCTCTAGCTTGGGGGAGGCTGAAGTCAATGTTATATTCATGCCCCAATCATGAGCTCTCAAGATAAATTATTATCCATAATTTTTGTGCTGGGCTTTCTCATAATGATCGATCCATGCTTGATACTTCCTGTGCTGGTTCTTTTATGAAGAAGACTATTGAATTCCAGTGGGATCTTTTGGAAAGAATTAAACGCAACTCTGAAGATTGGGAGCTCGACGAAGGTAAAGAGTCAGGTATTAAGCTTAAATATGATTGTGTTAAATCTTTTATGAATACCGATGCTTTTCAAAAGTTTATCACTAAATATGGACTTGACTCTGAGATAGTAGCCTCCTTTTGTGAATCATTTGCTACTCATGTTGATCTCCCTAAAGAGAAGTGGTTTAAATATCACCCACCTATTAAAGAAGAAATTAAAGAACCGGTACTAGCTAAAGAAGAAACTATACTTTACAATGTTGATCCAGTTGGTCCTACTGCTTATATTGAGAAACCACCTTTCCCTCTTAGGATAAGGGAACATGCTAAAGTTTCAACTATGGTTAACCTGATGAACAAATCAAAGTAGAACCTAGTGTTGCTATGGTTAAGGATCTCCTGGAAGAAAATATAGATGCGCATGTTATTTACTTCTGCAATGAAGTTACTAGAATTGTCGAACCTGATAAAATAGATAATCATAAACCCATTGTTGGCATGCCTGTTGTCTCAGTTAAAATAGGAGATCATTGTTATCATGGTTTATGTGACATAGGTGCTAGCGTGAGTGATATTCCTTATATCAAGAAATTATGGATGACATAGCACCCATAGAGATAGAAGACGTAGATGTTACTATTAAACTTGCGAATAGAGACAATACATCACCAATTGGGATTGTTAGAGATGTTGACGTCTTGTGTGGGAAAATAAAATACCTTACTGATTTTCTTGTTCTTGTTTCCCCACAAGATGACTTTTGCCCCATATCTTTGGTAGACCTTTCTTGAACACCGTTAATGGTAAGATAGATTGTGAGAAACAAATTGTTGGTGTTAGTTTTGGTGATGAGTCTCACGAGTTTAATTTTTCCAAGTTTAGTAGAAAGCATCATGAAAAAGAATTGTCTAGTAATGATGAAATAATTGGTCTTGCTTCTATTGTTGTGCATCCTACTGATCCACTAGAACAATATCGGCTAGACCATGAAAATGATTTACATATGCATGAAAGAAATGAAATAGATAAGATTTTCTTTGGAAAACATCCTCTGCTTAGACACAATTTGCCTATTGAAACTCTAGGAGGTCCTCCTCCACCTAAAGGTGATCCTGTGTTTGAATTAAAACAATTACTAGACACTCTAAAATATGCTTATCTTGACGAAAAGAATATATATCATGTTATTATTAGTGCTAACCTTTCAGAACATGAAGAAGAAAGATTATTGAAAGTTCTAAGGAAGCACCGAGCTGCTGTTGGATATACCCTTGATAATTTAAAGGGCATTAGTCCCACTCTATGTCAACACAAGATTAATATGGAAGCTGATGCTAAACCCGTTGTTGATCACCAACGCCAGTTAAATCCAAAAATGAAAGAAGTGTTAAGAATGGAAATCTTAAAACTTATGGAAGCAGGTATAATCTATCCTAGAGCTGATAGTAGATGGGTAAGTCCTGTTCATTGTGTCCCTAAGAAAGGAGGTATTACTGTTGTTCCTAATGATAAGAACGAACTTATTCCACAAAGAATTGTTACAGGCTATAGAATGATTATTGATTTTAGAAAATTAAATAAAGCAACTAGAAAAGATCATCACCCTCTGCCTTTTATTGATCAAATGCTAGAAAGATTATCTAAGCACACACATTTTTGCTTTCTTGATGGATACTCTAGCTTTTCACAAATACCTGTTTCTCAACCTGATCAAGAAAAGACCACTTTCACTTGTCCCTTTGGAACCTATGCTTATAGACGTATGCCTTTTGGTTTATGCAATGCACCTACTACCTTTCAAAGATGTATGACTGCTATATTCTCTGACTTTTGTGAAAAAATTGTTGAGGTTTTCATGGATGACTTGTCTGTTTATGGGAAGTCTTTTGATGATTGTTTAAGCAATCTTGACTGAGTTTTGTAGAGATGCGAGCAAACAAATCTTGTCTTGAATTGGGAGAAGTGCCACTTTATTGTTAATGAAGGCATTATCTTGTGTCATAAAATTTCTGAAAGAGGTATTGAAGTGGACAAAGCTAAGGTTGATGCAATTGAGAAAATGCAATGTCCTAAAGATATCAAAGGTATTCATAGTTTCCTAGGTCATGCTAGTTTCTATAGGAGATTTATCAAAGACTTTTCTAAAATTTCTAGGCTTTTTACAAATCTTTTGCAAAAGGATGTTCCTTTTGTTTTTGATGATGATTGTTTAGAAGCCTTCGAAACACTCAAGAACGCCTTAACTTCTGTACCTATTGTTCAACCACCTGATTGAACTTGCATTTTGAAATTATGTGTGCTGCTAGTGATTATGCTGTTGGTGCTATTCTTGGAGAAAGAGTTGATAAGAAACTGAATGTCATTCATTATTCTAGTAAAATTCTTGACAGTGCTCAATGAAATTATGCTACTACTGAAAAAGATTTTCTGGCAGTGGTGTTTGCTTGTGATAAATGTAGGTCCTACATTGTTGATTCAAAAGTAATTGTCCACATCGATCATACTACTATAAAATATCTTATGGAAAAGAAAGATGCTAAACCTAGACTTATTCGATGGGTTCTCTTGCTACAAGAATTTGATTTACATATAACTAACAGAAAAGGAGTAGATAACCCCATAGCTAATAACTTGTCTAGGCTTGAAAATGTGCTTGATGACCCACTACATATTGATGATAGTTTTCCTGATGAGCAGTTAGCTGCAATTATGTTGCTCATAATACTCCTTGGTATGCTGACTATGCTAATTACATTGTTGCTAAATATTTACCACCTTGCTTTACATACCAACAAAATAAAAAATCTTTTATGATTTAAGACATTACTTTTGGGATGACCCACATAAGTATAAAGAAGGAGTAGATGGTATGATTAGACATTGTGTACCCGAGCATGAACAGGGACAAATCCTACGGAAATGTCACTCCGAAGAATATGGAGGGCATCATGCTGGAGATAGAACTTCTCACAAGGTATTGCAATCTGTATTTTATTAGCCTACTCTCTTCAAGGATGCCTGTAAGTTCGTCTTATCTTGTGATGAATGCCAAAGAATAGGTAATATCGGTAAGCGTCAAGAAATGCCTATGAATTATTCACTTGTTGTTGAACCAATTGATGTTTGGGGATTTGATTACATGGGAGCTTTTACTTCATCTATTGGGTATACACATATTTGGTTGCTGCTGATTATGTTACTAAATGGGTAGAAGCTATTCCAACCAGTAGTGTTGTTCACAACACCTCTATTCAAATGCTTAAGGAAGTTATTTTCCCAAGGTTTGGAGTCCCTATATATTTAATGACTGATGGTGGTTCACACTTTATTCATGGTGCTTTTCCGTAAAATGCTTGCCAAGTATGATGTTAACCACAGAATTGCATCACCTTATCATCCTCAGTCTAGTGGTCAAGTTGAACTTAGCAATAGAGAAATAAAATTAATTTTGCAAAAGACTATCAATAGGTCCCGGAAGAATTGGTATAAGAACTTAGATGATGCACTTTGGGCTTATAGAACAGCATATAAAAATCCTATGGGTATGTCTCCATATAAAATGGTTTATGGAAAAGCTTGTCATTTTCCTCTTGAGTTGGAACATAAAGCATATTGGGAAATCAAAGAACTCAATTATGATTTCAAACTTGCCGGTGAAAAGAGGTTATTTTATATTAGCTCTTTAGATGAATGGAGAACCCAAGCTTATGAAAATGCCAAGTTATTTAAAGAAAAAGTTAAAAATGGCATTATAAAAGATCCAAAAGCGTGAGTTTAAAGTTGGAGAATATGTTATTTTGTACAACTCTCGTTTTAGATTCTTTGCAGGAAAACTCCTCTCCAAATGGGAAGGACCCTATGTTATCGAGGAGGTTTATCGTTCTGGAGCTATCAAAATAAATAATGCCGAAGGTACTAACCCGAAGGTTGTTAATGAGCAACGAATAAAACATTATATCTCAGGTATGCCCATTAATGTTGAAAGTAATATTATCCAAACTTTGACACCGGAGTTATAACCCGGCTGGGACTTGATAACCTGGCTGGGACTTGATAACCCGGCAGGTGTTAAGTCAGATGATAACCCAACAGATGTTAAGTCAGATGATAACCCGGCAGGTGTTAAGTCAGATGATAACCCGGCAGATGTTAAGTCAGATGATAGCCCGGCAGGTGTTAAGTCAGATGATAACTCGGCAGGTGTTAAGTCAGATCATAACCCAACAGAGAGTCATAACCCGGCAGACAATCATAACCTGGTAGACAGTCATAACCCGGCAGACAGTCATAACCCGACAGACAATCATAACCCAACAGACAGAGTCGCCTGGGGTTAACAAGCCCGAGACGTTATGAAGCCCAGGACGTTAAGAAGCCCATGAAGAGAAGTCAGAATAGTTTAAGTCTTAATCCGAGTTGGACTCTACATGTAACCCGCCCCTTCAAATTATATAAGGAGGGGCAGGGCACCCCAAGAGGGGGAGAGGAATAATCTTAGGGCTAGACATAACTAGGAGAGCCGGTTTACAATGACTTCCTCATGAGCATAATGAGATCTAGCCACAAATAGCATGTAGGGCTATTACCGGATGATGTTTCCCGGGGCCCGAAGCTGTCTAAATCCTTGTCTTGTGTGTTGATCCGCCTCGCGTCTCTCATCCCGATCAACCCCTCTCAAGCTAGATGAGTTGGCCCCACGACTAAGTCCTCACACTAGGACATCTGCCGTGACAAATCCACGACAGTTGGCGCCCACTGTGGGGCCCGCACACGATGGTGTTGAGTTCTTCGAGGGATCTCTCTGAAGGATCGAGAAAGTTCGAAATTTTCGGATGAAGAAGAGTTATCAAGGAAGGATTTGTATTTTTGAAGGCAAACAATCAGAGCGAAGGCCAGTACAAGTTTGAGTTCAAAGGAAATTAGGGTTTGGTGGTTTGTGCGCTATCAGCCGGATAAGGCAGCGTGAGATAGCCTTGGACTGAGCCGACACGTTCATCAGTTTATGTTCACCATCATGGCTGATTTTGAAGCTGGCAGATACGAGTTTGAAGTTGCCGGGATGAATTAGTATGCACTGGTGGCAGCTCATCTTTCGAGGATTAATTAAGTTTTAAGCTGCTGCTTCACGGGATAAAGCCAACACCATCAATTGGGGCTATCCTAATTACTAGCAGTATACCACGATCCGGACTCCTTGCTCCGAGCTGGCTGTTAACCCGTCCATCTCTGTCTCTGCCATGGGTTTGACCCGCCGCGAGCAACCTCTGCCTGCCGGGTTACACTCCCACGTCCTTTACCCCGGATAACCGTTTTGTCAACCCGCCACGCGAGCTAGCGCCTGGTCTCCCGTACCGCCCTGTGCGATTATGATCCGCCACCGGTTGCTGCATCTACTACTGAGCCGCCCGCTCACTGGTTCCGCTCCGCTGCGCCGTGCTGCTCCTCCCCTCGCTATTGAGCCGCTCTGTGCGCGACCCTGCCTCCGGGTCACATCCGGTTCGAGCTACCGCGCTTCTGAGCCGCTCTCTCTGTAGCCTGCTGCCCCCCGCTGAACCAGCAAAGTCGCTACCATGGCCCGCCGATTTCTGGCTTCAAGCCAACCGCCGCCTCGTCACAGTTGCTGTCATGGCCAGACCAAATCGCCAACAGCCATCGGCCGCAGCTGCAGCTATAGCAAGTCGCCACCGCCATGGTCGCATTGCTGCCTCTGCGCCTCGCGGCCGGAGCGTGTCCCCGAGTTGTTGTTGTCGAACTCCGAGCCGGATTCTGCCTCACGTTTGAGCTATCACTCCAAACCGGTTTTTGAGCGCTCCTACTACAGTGTTTTGCCACCGGAGCGCCTCCGCCGTCGTGTCCACAAACCGGCCTTAGTTGCTGCCGTCAAAACCGCCCCCACAGGAATCACCGCGAATTGACTCGCCTTGCACCCGCGGCCGAAGCTGAGCCGCCGCGGTCAAGCCGCGTCGCTTCCACTTCACCTCACCACCTCATCCATCGCGGACTTTCACCGGCCTCGCGCCTTGACTGTGCGCGTCGAGCCAGCCTCCACATCGCTGGCCGTGCCGCCTTTGTTGCTGAGCCACCGTCACCTCTGCTTGAGCCGCCATGCGCCGAGTCGCCGCCACCTCGATTGAAACCTGCTGCACTGAGCCGCTGCCGCTGCCTCTGAACTTGAGCCGCCATGGCCCTCCACTCCAGGATGGCCTTGATGTCGGCACGAACCGGCCGGCCTTGAATCGCCGCCTAAACCGCCGTCTCCGCTCGGTCTTGGATTGAGTCACCACCACGGCCCTGAGTCTCCATCATCGCTACAATCCGCCGCAGCCTTGTCTCTTCCAAGTCGCCTGCGGGCCGCCCTGCGCTAAGTCGCCGGTCCCCTAGCATGCCTCACTTTACTGCAGAGAGCCGCCCGTCGCTGCCGAGCATGCCTTGATTTTCCTCTAGAACCGCCGTTGCTAATCACCTTCGCAAGAACCGCCTTGGCTCCTGCGGCCGCTACTGAGCCGTCTCGGTCTCCCCTCCCCTCACTAGTACGCCTCATCACCGGCACATTGTCAAACCGCCGCATCCTCATCTTCGCTGTTGCGGCCCCTTCATCTCTTTCTGCTCCAACTTCTGTTACAACACAAGATGTTGTAGGATGGTCAGAATCACCAAAAGTTCCAGGAACGACAAGGGGATTTCTACTGCTAGCTAAATACAACACTGATGAAAGGTGCCAGTTCTCCAGCATCTCAGCGCGCGATATTTGCTTGTCATCGCTTCTGCAGGGCCTCTGCGGCCATCGTCAAATTCGCCCATAGTTTCAGTTGTCTCCGCCGACGCTGCCATGCGTCTTGAGCTGGCCCCGAAATGCCTCCGTCGCTGGCCTTGCCTGGAGCCGCCGGTCGCCGTCGTCGTCTCCAAGCACCTCGCCATGAGCCGCCCTGCGGCCACTGCCACCGCGCCTCGAGCAGGCTGGGCAACCCGCCCCCGTTGACCCGAGCTGCCCTCACCGGTGTGTCGGCCTCGCGCTGCCTCTGTTTCAAGTCGCCACTGCCTCCGCCGAGTCACTGCCCCTTTCCACCGAGAGCCTCCTCAGTCACCTTTAGAACTGCGTCAGGACTCGGTTGCTACCTCCGCTAACCCGCCGGCCACTGACTTGCCGGGCGCTTTGAAACCACCCTGCTAACCCGCCGGATGGGGCAGTCGCCGAGCGCCTCCGCTGAGCGCCTGAGTTGCCGTCGAGCGGTCTCGCCTCCATCACCGGCCTCGTGCCAGTCTATCTGTCACAGCTCGTGTGTGACTTTGCTGCTGAGCAGCCTTGCCTTTGAGCGCCTGATTGAAAGCAGTACAACCCGCTTCAAAGCAGCACAACGAATCAGCAAAGCCAGCGGACATTCACTACTGCTCCTACAAAAAGTCATCTACAGTCCACGTGAAGGCTGAAGCCAACCCAATAATCAAAAACTTCCAATTAGCACTCCTACTCATCACGTGGAGGTTACAGGGCTAGGCAAAAAATCCCATGCAGAGTAAAAGGTTAAAAAAGCTATCTCTGCCACTTACGTAAAGTGACTTGGGCACATATTGATGAAGAAAGCCAACGGAAGTAGGAATATTGCACAATACCGGTACTTTTGCTCTGATTCAAAAGATGAGGCCAACAGAAGCAGTACTACCGTCGGCAAGACGGCTATTCATCCTATCTATTTTTAAGTACATATTAAATCATTTGAGTAATACTGCTCCGCCTTGCTGTATTTTTTGTATGTAGGACAGTTGTTCATGGGAAGGATGATTGTTGTATCATGGATAGATACCGTGCCTGGGATTGACTCGCCCGTCCGAGCGGCTTATTGTGCCGATGATTGACTCACCCGTCTGCGCGATTTATTGCGCCTGCGATTGACTCGTCCGTCCGTACAGGCTTAGAACACCGCGGCCGGCTCATCTGTCCGCTCCCGCGGGCGACTCAGCCATGATTAATTTCAGCTTCACCGTGATGATCATCAACTCTACAGTGGATATTTGCTGGCCTGGCATATCAGGTGAAATCCATCCAGTAAATTTTTTATATTACATATTGTTTTTCTTTAAAAGAGCAATTACTCTGGCTTGCAAAGTTATCTAATGCAGGACCCTAAACCGCCATATTGGTGCAAATTTAAAGGCCGTCAGAAAATTTCCGGCTTAAAAAGACGGATTCCAGTTTAAAATCCGGCTCAAGGGAAAGTTGTCTCCCACAAAGCTTTGAAGCTCTCAATATCCGGTTTAAAAATTTCCGGTTCAAAAGAATAATCTCTCGCAAGTTCGAATTCTCAGGAAAATTTAAAGGGACCAAAGAGAGTCTGTTGCAAAAGCACAGCTCAAACATAGGTGCCCCTTGAGCACAGCTCACAAAAATCACTTGGGGGCTTGGTCGTAATCGAACCATAGCTACACCTCTTGATTGGCGTAAGGCCACCAGGGAAATCACTTGGGGGCTTGGTCGTATTCGAACCATAGCTACACCTCTTGATTGGCGTAAGGCCACCAGGGAAACCACTTGGGGGCTTGGTCGTATTCGAACCATAGCTACACCTCTTGATGGGCCTAAGGCCACCAGGGAAATCACTTGGGGGCTTGGTCGTATTCAAACCATAGCTACACCTCTTGATTGGCGTAAGCCCACTAGGGAAATCACTTGGGGGCTTGGTCGTATTCGAACCATAGCTACACCTCTTGATTGGCGTAAGCCCACCAGGGAAATCACTTGGGGGCTTGGTCGTATTCGAACCATAGCTACACCTCTTGATGGGCATAAGGCCACCAGGGAAATCACTTGGGGCTTGGTTGTATTCGAACCATAGCTACACCTCTTGATGGGCATAAGGCCACCAGGGAAATCACTTGGGGGCTTGGTTGTATTCGAACCATAGCTACACCTCTTGGTCGGCGTAAGGCCACCAGGGAAATCACTTGGGGGCTTTGGTCGTATTCGAACCAAAGCTTAAACCCTCTTGATCAGCGTAAGGCCACCAGGATGATCACTTGGGGGCTTTGGTCGTATCCGAACCATAGCTTAAACCCTCTTGATCGGTGCAACACCACAATTATGACTATTTAAATCCTTCTTGATTTTTTAGGTTTATAATGCTTTATGAGTATAATTTTTCCTGTGTTTATTAACCCGGCCTCGCTTTCGACTATAAGTCGCCAGTATATATTTGTATTGCGCCATTGGAATCATGCGCTTATAAATCATTG
This sequence comes from Triticum aestivum, assembly GCF_018294505.1. Classification (NCBI taxonomy): domain Eukaryota; kingdom Viridiplantae; phylum Streptophyta; class Magnoliopsida; order Poales; family Poaceae; genus Triticum; species Triticum aestivum. The sequence goes on from NC_057814.1 coordinate 159,298,435, forward strand.
GGTATATTATTCAAATCTTTAATAGCCAACATGGATATATTTTTATTATGGTTATCAATAACCAATATTATGATTGAGGTTTCCAAAGTCGCTTCAGCGCAATGGCTATTATTTTATTAATGGATATGATTTATTCTAAAATGGAGGGAATAGTCCCGAGTCGCTGCAGGCTTACGACCTGGCACTTGGGGTCTACATTATTCAAATTGAGATTACATTAAATGTGCAAGTCCCGTGTCACTGCTAGCACGCACCATGGCACTTGGCGGCTAATGCAAGGACATTTTTACTGGCCTTATTGAAGACCCGACTCATCACATCATAGTGAGCCGGCCCTTGGGTGCTACCAATTGCTCCTTTCAACAATTCAAGGTACACAAGTTAAATCCATTATATTGAAGGGTCCATTGCTCAGTTGATAAAGCACAAAGCTCTTAAACCTTGTGGACGTGGGTTCAAGCCCTACGATGGAGGCTATATTTTAAGATGTTATTTTCATTGAAGTATATATCAAAGTCCCTGCTCATTATTGCATAATGACCCGGCCCTTGGGGGCTACACTGGTTGAAGTTTTTATGAGCATAAGGCAATTTCTAAGTCCCAGGTTGCTGCAAGCATGACAATCTGGCACTTGGGGGCTACATATGTGGAATATTCAGTTTATGACTTGTGACTGAGATGAACAAATCGGATGTCTTCAAGGTTGTGACATTTATATTGAAGCAAGGCTTAAGTTGTTGCTACGGTACCTTCTTAAGACTTGGGGGCTACAAGTGATAGGCATATAAGAGGTATATTTTCAAGCTTGATGTTAACTACAGTTATGACCTGGTGCCATCAATATTTATAAACCATTGGCTATAATAAACCGGGAAGTTCTACATCCTTAAGCCGGCTGAAGATCAGATGAGGATTTCAAGGACCAATATTTTTGTTAAGCATTGGGAGCTGAATCAAATGAATTATTCTTCACAATATTTCTCTGTGACAAACCAATGTCAGCAAATTGATTATGAAGCTGGCCTATTGACCCGGATTTTCTAGAAGAAGGAAATGACAAGGACTTAAGGATGATCAGGATCAGTTTAACATGGATAAATCCAAATTAAACTGGGGGCTAATGTCGGGGATATACCCCGCGGTATGACCCGAACGGAGTTATAACCCGGCTGGGACTTGATAACCCGGTAGGTGTTAAGTTAGATGATAACCTGGCAGATGTTAAGTCAGATGATAACCCGGCAGGTGTTAAGTCAAATGATAACCCGACAGGTGTTAAGTCAGATCATAACCCGGCAGACAGTCATAACCCGACAGACAGTCATAACCCGGCAGACAGTCATAACCCGGCAGACAATCATAACCCGGTAGATAGAGTCGCCTGGGGTTAACAAGCCCGAGATGTTATGAAGCCCAAGACATTAAGAAGCCCATGAAGAGAAGTCAGAATAGTTTAAGTCTTAATCCGAGTTGGACTCTACATGTAACCCGCCCCTTCAACTTATATAAGGAGGGGCTGGGAACCCCAAGAGGGGGAGAGGAATAATCTTAGGGCTAAACATAACAAGGAGAGCCGGTTTACGGCGACTTCCTCATGAGCATAATGAGATCTAGCCACAAACAGCATGTAGGGCTATTACCGGATGATGTTTCCCGGGGCCCGAAGCTATCTAAATCCTTGTCTTGTGTGTTGATCCGCCTCGCGTCTCTCATCCCGATCAACCCCTCTCAAGCTACCACATAGATGCGTTGGCCTCACGACTAAGTCCTCACACTAGGACATCTGCTGTGACAAATCCATGACAAGAGTCCTTCCGGAACACTCCAGAATCGTAAAAATAAGGAGGTACATGATACAGTAAGTAAATGGACTCTGAAAAATCCACAAAAATATTTTTTGTCAGTTTTGGAATATTTAGAAAATTAGGAAAATAAGAAACAACCAGGAAGCATGCCCTGGTGGGCACAAGACACCAGGGCGCGCCTGGCATGCCCACCTCGGGTACCTTACGGACTCTGTTTTTCTACAGTTTGCTTGTTTCCGAAGATAAAAAATCTTTATTACCCCCCGAACCTATTGATCACCGTATCGTGGAGAAATCTTTTGTTTTCTTTTCATGCTGTTTTCCTGTCAGATCTGAAAATATGTCATCCCAAGACTCCGAGGGTGAGAGCTATGCTGCTGATTTCATCACAAACCCCAAGTCCTATGGGGATGTGGAGCACTATGGCTGGACCATTAAGGAAGAGCAAGAATATTATCGTAGGGAGAAGGAGGAGATGAGCTCAGATGAGGACGAAACCCTGTGGCCTCAACCAGGGGACATGCATGTGGAATTTAAGAAGTCAAGCCCCCCGAACAAACCAAAGAGGCCTAAGGTTCAGTTTATACCCTTCTGCCTTTTGCAGGACAGTAAGCAAGATTTATGCAAAAAGTTACTGGAGCTTGAACAGGAGATCAGTGAATTGAAGGAGGAAAATTCTATCCTCAAGCGTAAGCTGAGGAAGAAGGACAAACCCTCTACACCACCACCACCACCACCTTCTTCTTCGTCGCTGAAAGAAAACTGAGTATCGGGTATGGGCACTCCCCCTGGCTTCCGCCAAGCTTGGGGGAGGTGCACCGGTATCTTATCATCCCCACTATATTTTGCCTTTACTTATTTTAGTTCGATCTTTTGCTTTAGATGAATAAAAGTTTAGTTCAATCCTTTCTTTTCGAGAGTTTGCTTAGTGATCTATCCTTGTAATCGTGTCCGAGATATATAACAAAGTTTAGTTTGAGTTTTTTACTTTCTTTACTTTCATGTTGCAATAAAAAGAAAGGAACTAAATAAAAGGAAAGGAAATAAATCAAGAAGATCATAAGCTAATCTTATGGTAGGTGATGACACCACATAAGGAAAAGTATAAGTAGAAAGTTTTATTAGAGAGATTGACAAACATAGCATTAGTCAATGATGCAACTCATGAAAGAATTAATAAGGGAAGAGAAGATTCGCATATAAATATACTATCCTAGCAATCTTTTGTGATTGTGAGCCCCCATCAATATATTATATGCCAAAATTGTTGACGTTGGAAAAGGAAGACAACTTAATGATTTATGTTTGTTCATATTCACATAGAAGTCATATTGTCATGGATCATTTAACATGTGGTGCTTGCCCCTATCTTTGCTAGCCAAAAATTCCACACCAAGTAGAGATACTACTTGTGCATCCCAAAAACCCTTAAACCCAAATCTTATTTTCTAGAGTCCACCATACCTACCTAGGGATTGAGCAAGATCCCTCAAGTAAGTTGTCATCGGTGCAATAAGGCAATAAAAATTGCTTCTAAAAGTGTGAGATCATTTAGTGGAAGAGAAAATTGAGCGTTGTACGAACTTGTGATGGTGAAGAATAAAAGTGACAGACTGCATAATAAAGGTTGCCATCACAAGGGGCAATACAATGTGATGTTATTTTGCACTAAGGGGTTGAACATACAAACAAATAAGCGCATGGCAACCTCTGCTTCCCTCTGCGAAGGGCCTATCTTTTACTTTTATGAAAAGAGTCAAAAGTTTTTCTCTCTATTCCTTTTTATTTTCTCCTTTGGCAAGCATCATGTGGTGAGGAAAGATCTAGGTACATATGTCCAGTTGAATATGGGTAGCATGAGTTATTATTGTTGACATCACCCTTGAGGTGAATAAGTTGGGAGGCGAAACTATAAACCCCTATCTTTCTATGTGTCTGGTTGAAACGTTTTGCTCATGTGTACGTGGTGAGTGTTAGCAATCATGGGAGACTATATGATGGTTGAGTATGTGGACGTGCCTAAAGGCTCCGATATGTGACCCTTCCTGAAAATGATGAATTGTAGTTGCAAAGTTGACTGAGAACATAGTTTCTTGGTTTCTAATAGAGTTTTTGCTATGTACTTCGATAGTGTGATGAATTGTCACTTATTCATGAGAAGTCTATGATAAAAGTTATACGATAAGAATCTTATGTTTAAGTTTGTTGTTGTTATAATAATCAACATGATGCTTCAATGTCCGTATTTTTGTTTTATCGACACCTCTCTCTCTAAGCATTTGGACATGTTTTTCGATTTCAGTTTTTGCTTGAGCACAAGCGAGGTCTAAGCTTGGGGGAGTTGATACGTCCATTTTGCATCATGTTTTCCTACTGTTATTTATGATGTTTTTATGCATGATAATGCTTTTTGGAGTAATTCTAATGCCTTTTCTCTCATAATATGCAAGGTACACACAAGGAGGGAGAATTCCGGTAGCTGGAAATCTGGACCTCGAAAAGCAACGTCAGGCTACCTATTCTGCACAACTCCAAACAAGATGAAACTTCACAGAGAATTCTTATGGAATATATGAAGAATATTGGAGCAAATAAGTACCAGAGGGGGCCCACTAGGTGGGCACAACCCACCTGGGCGCGCTAGCGAGCGCAGGCGCCTTGGTGGGTTGTGCTCACCCAGGCCCACCTCCGGTGCCCATCTTCTGGTATATAGGTCATTTTTACCTAGAAAAAAATAAGGAGAGGACTTTCAGGACGGAGCGCCGCCGTCTCGAGGCGGAACTTGGGCAGGAGCACTTTTGCCCTTCGGCGGAGCGATTCCGCTAGGGGAACTTCCCTCCCAGAGGGGGAAATCATCGTCCTCATCATCACCAACAACTCTCCCATCTTGGGGAAGGCAATCTCCATCAACATCTTCAACAACACCATCTCATCTCAAACCCTAGTTCATCTCTTGTGTTCAATCTTGTCACCAGAACTATAGATTGGTGCTTGTGGGTGACTAGTAGTGTTGATTACATCTTGTAGTTGATTACTATATGGTTTATTTGGTGGAAGATTATATGTTCAGATCAAATATGCTATTTAATACCCCTCTGATCTTGAGCATGATTATCATTTGTGAGTAGTTCTTTTGTTCTTGTGGTCACGGGAGAAATCATGTTGCAAGTAATTATATGAACTTGATATGTGTTTGATATTTTGATAGTATGTATGTTGTGATTCCCTTAGTGGTGTCATGTGAACGTCGACTACATGAAACTTCACCATATTTGGGCCTAAGGGAATGCATTGTGGAGTAGTAATTATATGATGGGTTGCAAGAGTGACAGAAGCTCAAAACCCTAGTTTATGCGCTATTCCGTAAGGGACCGATTGGATCCAAAAGTTTAATGTTATGGTTAGAATTTATTCTTAATACTTTTCTCGTAGTTGCGGATGCTTGCGAGAGAGTTAATCATAAGTAGGAGGTTTGTTCAATTAAGAACAACACCTAAGCACCGGTCCACCCACATATCAAATTATCAAAGTAGTGAACACGAATCGAATCAACATGATGAAAGTGACTAGATGAAATTCACGTGTACTCGAAAGAACGCTTTGCCTATTATAAGAGACCGTTTTGGCATGTCCTTTGCCTCAAAAGGATTGGGATACCTTGCTGGACTTTTGCTACTATTATCCTTACTTGGTCGTTACAAATTATCTTGCTATCAAACTACTCTGTTACTTACAATTTCAGCACGTGCAGACACTACCTTGCTGAAAACCACTTGTCATTTCCTTCTGCTCCTCGTTCGGTTCGACACTCTTACTTATCAAAAAGACCTACAATTGATCCCCCATACTTGTGGGTCATCATTTCTCCCAACAAGCGCTTTTCTTTACATCCTTTTAGCTAGGCATTGATAATTTTAATGATGCTCACATAAAAGAGAAGAATTGAAGCACAAACAGAGCATCATAAAACACATGAAAAACACATCTAAGTCTAACATACTTCCTATGCATAGGAATTTTATACGCAAACAAATTATCAAGGCAAGCAAAAACTATCATATGCAAGGAAGAAGAAAGAGACGATAGGAATCTCAACATGAAGAGAGGTAATTTACTAACATGGAAATTTCCAAAACCATATTTTCCTCTCTCATAATAATTACATGTAGGATCATATTCAAATTCAATAATATAGTTATCACATAAATTATTCTCTGCATGATCCACATGCATGCAAAGTTGACACTCTTCCAAAATAGTGGGATTATCATTAACTAAAGTCATGACCTTTCCAAACCCACTTTTATCAAAAATTTCATAAGATTGAATATTCTCCAAATATGTGGGATCTAAAGTTGACACTCTTCCAAACCTACCTTCAATATTATTGCAAACATTATTATCAATCTCATATTCATCATGGGGCTTAAATAAATTTTCAAGATCATAAGAAGAATCACCCCAATCATGATCATTGCAACAAGTAGTAGACATAGCAAAATTAGCATCCCCAAGCTTAGGGTTTTGCATATCATTAACATAATTGAAATTAATAGAATTTATAATAACATCATTGCAATCATCCATAATTTTCAAATTCATGAATTTCAAGCAAAACTTCATAAAGATAATCTAGTGAACTCAACTCACTAGCAATTGGTTCATCATAATTGGATCTCTTAAAAAGATTAACAAGTGGATGGGGATCCATAAACTTTTTGTTCTTGTTTTCCAATAAATACACAATTATGCCAAGCGAACAAGCAAACAAACCAAGTAAGACATATAGGCAAACGGAAAGAAGAGCGAATAAAAAGGCAAATCTTTTTGAAAATCATTTTAGAAGTGGGGGAGAGGAAAACGAGAGGCAAATGGAGAATACTGTAATGCAAGAGGTGAGAGATTTATGATCGGTACTTGGTATGTCTTGACTTGGTGTAGATCTCCCCGACAACGGTGCCAAAAATTCTTCCTGCTACTTCTTGAGCTTGCACTAGTATGCGTCGGTGCTATACAAACGGTTTTTAAGCCTTTTCCGCGACGACATTCGGAACCGTCGCCAAGTGAGTGTGGGCGATAGGGGGGTCCTTCCCACACGACCCAGAAAATCGTCGGGGATAGGCCCTCCTGGGACACAAGCTGGGGCCGTGTGCGATCGGGCGAGGCATCGAAACCCAATCATTTCCGTATGTATGTACATCCCACACGGTGAAACCCAGAAAAACATTTCCGTATGTATGTACATCCCACACGGTGAATCCCATAAAAACATTTCCGTAGGTATGTACATCCCACACGGTGAATCCCAGAAAAACATTTCCATAGGTATGTACATCCCACACGGTGAATCCCAGAAAAACATTTCCGTAGGTATGTACATCCCACACAGTCAATCCAGGGAAAACGTTTTCGTTCGTATGTACATACCACACAGTTTTATGTGTAGGCTCGTGTGTGAAAGGTGTAACTATCACACACGATCTGCCTTGGTTAACTGTTTGCTTTTATCAACTACATCACACACGATTTGATGAAGAAAACTGTGTGGCATTGGACTATCCATCACAAGCGCTTTTACTGCTAGAACCGTTTGCAAAGTTCCATGATACATTTAGCAGGTTTATTAGTTTACAATTAATAATTCCAGCATTACGCAAATTCATATTTCATATCAAATAGCTGTTTGCCAATTTCATATCTGGCACATAAATATATTATAACATCATAGTACGATAGCTACATTAAAACAGCACAGTACAACATATAGCTAGTTCAACTTCATAAGAACAATATTAGAACAATATATTCATTTCCCTAATCGAGATCATCCAGGCTCGTCTTATCCACCTGTGCTTTCAGTTCAGTAAGAACCTGTTTTGCATGGGCCAACTAGGAAAGTGCCTCCTCCTTCGCCAACACCATCTTAGCAAAGTCTGATTTAAAAAATTTGAGCTCGTTCTCCACCTTTAACTTTTTATCCCGCATCTTCAAATATTCTTCAGCGTTGACAACAGTTTCTCTAAGCCTACGTCTGTTGTCTTCCTCATACATGCTCCAGAGCTTCGCTAGGCACATCTTCAAAGACTCTGGCCACTCTTGATCAACCCACTCCAAGTAAGAACACTTCCATTCATCCTATAATATTTAAAACTAGATCAGTAACAATTGTAGGGGAAATGGGTTAGCAACATAGAAAATCACCAATTCTTATTTTGAAAAACTAAAGAAACTTGTGAATTATGACATATCTTCTCAAAAAGATCAATGTGCAAATGAATTAATTGCTACTGAGACAACAACCAAATTCTGGAACATCAGAAGCTATAATTAACTACAACAACACTACTAGTTCTTACTCATGTGCAATAAATAACAAATTGAACATTTTATGACGAAGGTAAATATAACTGCAACAGCATAGCAACAGTGTTTGGATGACAACAAATTGATACTAACAGGTGTGTACATGCACAAATTTAGTAACATAGAACTAATAGCACTAAGGTCGTCCACTATGTATGCCAAAACTGGGGTAAAGACAACTGTTGCTACATCTCGCACCGGTGCCCTGCACTGGCGAGCCGACTCAGCGGAAAAAAATCAGGGACCCGGACTCCGGAGCACGTAGTTGCTCTGATGCCCAATTCCTTCGTGCTATAAAGATTTAGTATTTTACTGCTTGGCTGCTTGGATGTGTGGACCAAAGTTGGCTGCACAAACTGCTGAAGCGGTGCCAAATATTTTTCTAGTGGCACCACTGATGAGATGACAACAATTTAAGATACTAGGTACAAACTGTGACACTGTCTTAGGATGCGTTTGGTTGAAGGTGTGGTATGAATGGGTTGGGACCGTGACAGTGTCTGAATCACATCTAACAAATGATTTGTAACAACGAAAGAGGGTCTAACCTTCTCTGCACATGCCAGAAACTTCCTCCCACTGTCCACAGATTCAAACGCAACTAGCTTCACGCATGGAGTTGATGGTGACAATGAGCAGATAGATCTTTAGCCACCCCGCTCCATTCGTTGCCACTGATGGTCCTAGGGAGCTACAAGAGGAAGAAATGACTCAAATCGACCGCCAGGTAAAAATCCTTCATTCCAAGTCATAGCCCGAGAGAGAGAAGATAGGCATACCCGGGTGGTGAAGGAGTCGTCGCCGGAGGAGGAACTGCTGGAGAGGTCTTTGAAGAAGACCATGGCGACCCCGGCGGTAGGATGCGAGACGGCGAGAGCGAGGAAGCGGCTATAGCTTAGGAAGGAAGGAAGGAAGAAAGGAAGGAAGGAGGAAACAGGGGAAATGTGACTTGTGGTCGGGGAGAAAAGGGGGTGGGGAGGGGGTAGGGGTAGATATTTTGGCGGTAGGCCAAAGTTTTGGAAATGTGGAGGGAAACTTTGCGCGCGGTGCCGTCGGACCATTCACTTTGAACGATTGTGTATATCGCAAACGATTCTTCTGCTTTACGCGCATGGGATGAGTTTGATAATTCAAATTTTGGTGGAGATTTCCCGGGGTACGTCATTGCATAATTTAACATCACTTGCTAATTTGGGAACACAAAAGAGCGTACATCAGGCAGACCACATTAACTAAATCAAGCAATTTTAGTAATTAAACAGAGCCAGTTGACCTAAACATTGCTCTAACAAAAGACCAGCGTTAAAAACAAAGCCTAAGCACGCATAATTTTAACAAAACCACCGCCACACCGGCCTATGCATCACCGGTGTGAGATGAGACATCGATGACTTGTCCTAGCGACATGCCGCCGTTGGTGGACTCCGCGTCCCCCCTGCTGAAGTCGACCGCGTCCTCGTCCTCGTCCTCGGCGCCGCCCTCAAGGTTGTAGTACCCGTAGTAGTGGTTGCGCCAGAGCTCGCGTTGGTACTCCACCGCCGATTCCTCGACGGACAGACTCTTCTCGACCTCGACCTCGGCCACGCGCAACTACTCCTCCCAGCACTCCTTGATACGTCTCCAACGTATCTATAATTTTTGATTGTTCCATGCTATTATATATTCTATTTTGGATGTTTAATGGGCTTATTTATACACTTTTATATTATTTTTGGGACTAACCTATTAACTGGAGGCCCAGCCCAAATTGCTGTTTTTTGCCTATTTCAGAGTTTCACAGAAAAAGAATATCAAACGGAGTCCAAACGGAATGAAACCTTCGGGAACGTGATTTTTGGAACAAACGTGATCCACATGACTTGGAGTCTACGTAAAGTAATCAACGAGGAGTGCACGAGGTAGGGGGGGCACGCCCACCTCCCCCAGGCGCGCCCCCCACCCTCGTGGGGCCCATGTTGCTCCACCAATGTACTTCTTCCTCCTATATATATCTCCGTACCCCCAAACCATCAGAGGCATCCACAAAAACCTAATTCCACCGCCGCAACCTTCTGTACCCGTGAGATCCCATATTGGGGCCTTTTCTGACGTCCTGTCGGAGGTGGCATTGATCACGGAGGGCTTCTACATCAACACCATAGCTCTCCGATGATGTGTGAGTAGTTTACCTCAGACCTTCGGGTCCATAGTTATTAGCTAGATGGCTTCTTTTCTCTCTTTAGATCTCAATACAAAGTTCTCCTCGATTCTCTTGGAGATCTATTTGATGTAATCTTCTTTTGCGGTGTGTTTGTTGAGACCGATGAATTGTGGGTTTATGATCAAGATTATCTATGAACAATATTTGAATCTTCTCTGAATTCTTTTATGTATGATTGGTTATCTTTGCAAGTCCCTTCGAATTATTAGTTTGGTTTGGCCTACTAGATTGATCTTTCTTGCAATGGGAGAAGTGCTTAGCTTTGGGTTCAATCTTGCGGTGTCCTTTCCCAGTGACAGCAGGGGCAGCAAGGCACATATTGTATTGTTGCCATCGAGGATAACAAGATGGGGTTTATATCATATTGCATGAGTTTATCCCTCTACATCATGTCATCATACTTAAAGCATTACTCTGTTCTTATGAACTTAATACACCAGATGTATGCTGGATAGTGGTCGATGTGTGGAGTAATAGTAGTAGATGCAGAATCGTTTCGGTCTACTTGTCACGGACGTGATGCCTATATACATGATCATACCTAGATATTCTCATAACTATGCTCAATTCTATCAATTGCTCGACAGTAATTTGTTCACCCACCGTAATACTTATGCTATCTTGAGAGAAGCCACTAGTGAAACCTATGGCCCCCGAGTCTATTTTCCATCATATTAATCTTCCAACACTTAGCTATTTCTATTGCCTTTTATTTTACTTTGCATCTTTATCATAAAAATACCAAAAATATTATCTTATCATATCTATCAGATCTCACTCTCGTAAGTGACCGTGAAGGGATTGACAACCCCTTTATCGTTGGTTGCGAGGTTCTTATTTGTTTGTGTAGGTGCGAGGGACTTGTGCGTGGCCTCCTACTGGATTGATACCTTGGTTCTCAAAAACTGAGGGAAATACTTACGCTACTTTGCTGCATCACCCTTTCCTCTTCAAGGGAAAAACCAACGCAGTGCTCAAGAGGTAGCAAGAAGGATTTCTGGCGCCGTTACCGGGGAGTCTACGCACAAGTCAAGACATACCAAGTACCCATCACAAACTCTTATCGTCGCATTACATTATTTGCCATTTGCCTCTCGTTTTCCTCTCCCCCACTTCACCCTTGCCGTTTTATTCGCCCTCTTTTCCGTTCCCCTTTTACCATGTGCCTTCTTTTTGCTTGCATCTTCGCTTGCTAAAGGTTTATGGATCCTCATCCACTTGCTAATCTATTTAAGAGATCCAATTATGATGAACCTATTGCTAGTGAGTTGAGTGCACTAGATTATCTTTATGAGGTTTTGCTTGAAATTCATGAATCTAAAAATTATGATGAAGAAATTTATGAAGAGATTCCGGTAGCTCCTTTGATGAAAAAAATTATTGCAATGATGTTATTATAAATTCTATTGATGTCAATTGTGTTAATGATATGCAAACCCCTAAGCCTGAGGATGCTAATTTTGCTATGTCTACTACTTGTTGCAATGATCATCATTTGGGTGATTCTTCTTATGATCTTGAAAATTTATTTAAGCCCCATGATGAATATGAGATTGACAATAATATTTGCAATAATACTGAAAGTGGGTTTGGGAGAGTGTCAACTTTAGATCCCACATATTTGGAGAATGTTCAATCTCATGATTTTTTTTGATAAAAGTGGGTTTGGAGAGGTCATGACCTTAGTTAATGTTAATCCCACTATTTTGGAAGAGTGTCAACTTTGCATGCATGTGGATCGTGTTGAAGCTATTTTATGTGATAGCTATTTTGTTCAATTTGCTTATGATCCCACATGTACTTATTATGAGAGAGGAAAATATGATTGTAGAAATGTTCATGTTACTAAATTACCTCTCGTTATGTTGAGATTGCTATTGTATCTTTCCGCTTCCTTGCATATGCTAGTTTTTGCTTGCTATGATAATTTGTTTGCCTATAAGATGCCTATGCATAGGAAGTATGTTAGACTTAGATGTGTTTGTCACGTGTTTTATGATGCTCCATTTGTGCTTCAATTCTTGTCTTTCATGTGAGCATCATTGAAATCTCAATGCCTAGCCAGGGGCATTAAACGATAGCGCTTGTTGGGAGGCAACCCAATTTTATTTTAGTTTTTTTGCTTTTTGCTCCTGTTTAGGAATAAATCTTTGATCTAGCCTCTAGTTAGATTTGTTTTTGTGTTTTAATTAGTGTTTGTGCCAAGTTAAACCTATAGGATCTTCTTGGATGATAGTTATTTGATCTTGCTGAAAATTCAAGAAACTTTCTGTTCACGAAAAAAATTGTTAAAAATCACCATAACGTGATAAAATATTTATTCCAATTGAAGCAGATCATTAAACAAATTGTCTAGGTCTTCCTATTTTGGTTGAATTTTTGGAGTTCCATAAGTTTGCGTTAGTTACAGATTACTACAGACTGTTCTGTTTTTGACAGATTCTATTTTTCGTGTGTTGTTTGTTTATTTTGATGAATCTATGGCTAGTAAAATAGTTTATAAACCATAGATAAGTTGTAATAGAGTAGGTTTAACACCAATACAAATAAAGAATGAGTTCAATACAGTACCTTGAAGTGGTGTTTTGTTTTCTTTCGCTAACGGAGCTTACGAGATTTTCTGTTGAGTTGTTTGTTGTGAAGTTTTCAAGTTTTGGGTAAAGATTTGATGAAGTATGGAACAATGAGTGGCAAGAGCCTAAGCTTGGGGATGCCCATGGCACCCCAAGATAATCTAAGGACACCAACAAGCCAAATCTTGGGGATGCCCCGGAAGGCATCCCCTCTTTCGTCCTCATCCATCGGTAACTTTACTCGGAGCTATATTTTTATTCACCACATGATATGTGTTTTGCTTGGAGCGTCTTGTATGATTTGAGTCTTTATTTGTTAGTTTGCCACAATCATCCTTTCTGTACACACCTTTTGAGAGAGACACACACGATTCAGAATTTGTTAGAATACTCTATCTGCTTCACTTATATCTTTTGAGCTATATAGTTTTTGCTCTAGTGCTTCACTTATATCTTTTAGAGCATGTCGGTGGTTATATTTTATAGAAATTATTGATCTCTCATGCTTCACTTATATGATTTTGAGAGTCTTAAACAGCATGGTAATTTGCTTTAATCATGAAATTAATCTTCCATATCGAGTTCACTAAATATCATGAGAAGTTAGATACTTGATAAGTGTTTTGAGATATAAAGGTGGTAATATTAGAGTGTGCTAGTTGAGTAATTGTGAATTGAGAAATACTGCTGTTAAAGTTGGCAAGTCCCGTAGCATGCACGTATGGTAAAAGTTGTGTAACAATTTTGACACATAGGTGTTCTTTATTGCTTTCCTTACGAGTGGCGGTCGGGGACGAGCGATGGTTTTTTCCTACCAATCTATCCCTCTAGGGGCATGCATAGTAGTAATTTGCTTCGAGGGCTAATAAACTTTTGCAATAAGTATATGAGTTCTTTATGACTAATGTGAATCCATGGATTATACGCACTCTCAACCTTCCACAATTTTCTAGCCTGTACGGTACCGCGCATTGCCCTTTCTCACATTGAGAGTTGGTGCAAACTTCGCCGGTGCATCCAAACCCCGTGATATGATACGCTCTACAACACATAAGCCACCTTATATCTTCCTCAAAACAGCCACCATACCTACCTATTATGGCATTTCCATAGCCATTCCGAGATATATTCCCATGCAACTTTCCACCGTTCCGTTTATTATGACACGTTTCATCATTGTCATATTGCTTTGCATGATCATGTAGTTGACATCGTATTTTGTGGCAAAGCCATTGTTCATAATTTTTTCATACATGTCACTCTTGATTCATCGCATATCCCGGTACACCGCTGGAGGCATTCACATAGAGTCATATTTTGTTCTAAGTATTGAGTTGTAAGTAATAGAAGTGTGATGATCATCATTATTAGAGCATTGTCCCATGTGAGGAAAGGATGATGTTGACTATGATTCCCCCACAAGTCAGGTTAAGATTCCGGACTAAATAAAAAAAAAGGCCAAGGAAAAAAAAGGCCCAAAGAAAAAAAATTGAGAGAAAAAGAGAGAAGGGACAATGTTACTATCCTTTTCCACACTTGTGCTTCAAAGTAGCACTGTGATTTTCATGACAGAGAGTCTCCTATGTTATCACTTTCATATACTAGTGGGAAATTTTCATTATAGAACTTGGCTTGTATATTCCAATGATGGGCTTCCTCAAAATGCCCTAGGTCTTCGTGAGCAAGCGATTTGGATGCACACCCACTTAGTTTCTTGTGTTGTGCTTTCATATATTTATAGCTCTAGTGCATCCGTTGCATGGCAATCCCTACTCCTCTCATTGACATCAATTGATGGGCATCTCCATAGCCTATTGATTAGCCGCGTCAATGTGAGCCTTTCTACCTTTTTGTCTTCTCTCATAACCCCCATCATTATACTTTACTCGACCGATAGTGCTATATCCATGGCTTACGCTCATGTATTGCGTAAGAGTTGAAAAGGCGGAAGCACATTAAAAGTATGAACCAATTGCTCGGCTTGTCATCGGGGTTATGCACGATGAGAACGTTTGTGTGACAATATTGAAACATAGCCTAACTATATGATTTTGTAGGGATAAGCTTTCTTTGGCTATGTTATTTTGATAAGACATAATTGCTTGGTTAGCTTGTTCGAAGTATTATTGTTTTTATATCAACATTAAACTTTTATATTGAATCTTTCGGACCTAAATATTCATGCTACAGTAAGAGATTTACATTAAGAAGTATGCCAAGAAGCATTCCACATCAAAAAATTTGTTTTTATCATTTACCTACTCGAGGACGAGCATGAATTAACTTGGGGATGCTTGATACGTCTCCAACGTATCTATAATTTTTGATTGTTCCATGCTATTATATATTCTGTTTTGGATGTTTAATGGGCTTATTTATACACTTTTATATTATTTTTGGGACTAGCCTATTAACCGGAGGCCCAGCCCAAATTGCTATTTTTTGCCTATTTCAGAGTTTCGCAGAAAAAGAATATCAAACGGAGTCCAAACGAAATGAAACCTTCGGGAAGGTGATTTTTGGAACAAACGTGATCCAGAGGACTTGGAGTCTACGTAAAGTAATCAACGAGGAGAGCATGAGGTAGGGGGGCACGCCCACCTCCCCCAGGCGCACCCTCCACCCTCGTGGGGCCCATGTTGCTCCACCAACGTACTTCTTCCTCCTATATATATCTCCATACCCCAAACCATCAGACGCATCCACGAAAACCTAATTCCACCGCCGCAACCTTGTG
The DNA here is from genome assembly GCF_018294505.1 of Triticum aestivum. Classification (NCBI taxonomy): domain Eukaryota; kingdom Viridiplantae; phylum Streptophyta; class Magnoliopsida; order Poales; family Poaceae; genus Triticum; species Triticum aestivum. Next base: position 159,314,113 of record NC_057814.1, read on the forward strand.
TACCGTGAGATCCCATCTTGGGGCCTTTTCCAGCGTCCTGCCGGAGGGGGCATTGATCACGGAGGGCTTCTACATCAACACCATAGCCTCTCCGATGATGTGTGAGTAGTTTACCTCAGACCTTCGGGTACATAGTTATTAGCTAGATGGCTTCTTCTCTCTGTCTCTTTGGATCTCAATACAAAGTTATCCTCGATTCTCTTCGAGATCTATTTGATGTAATCTTCTTTGGCGGTGTGATTGTTGAGACCGATGAATTGTGGGTTTATGATCAAGATTATCTATGAACAATATTTGAATCTTCTCTGAATTCTTTTATGTATGATTGGTTATCTTTGCAAGTCTCTTCGAATTATCAGTTTGGTTTGTCCTACTAGATTGATCTTTCTTGCAATGGGAGAAGTGCTTAGCTGTGGGTTCAATCTTGCGGTGTCCTTTCCCAGTGACAGCAGGGGCAGCAAGGCACGTATTGTATTGTTGCCATCGAGGATAACAAGATGGGGTTTATATCATATTGCATGAGTTTATCCCTCTACATCATGTCATCATACTTAAAGCATTACTCTGTTCTTATGAACTTAATACTCTAGATGCATGCTGGATAGCGGTCGATGTGTGGAATAATAGTAGTACATGCAGAATTGTTTTGGTCTACTTGTCACGGACGTGATGCCTATATACATGATCATACCTAGATATTCTGATAACTATGCTCAATTCTATCAATTGCTCGACAGTAATTTGTTCACCCACCGTAAATACTTATGCTATCTTGAGAGAAGCCACTAGTGAAACCTATGGCCCCCGGGTCTATCTTCCATCATATTAATCTTCCAACACTTAGCTATTTTCGTTACCTTTTATTTTACTTTGCATCTTTATCATAGAAATACCAAAAATATTATCTTATCATATCTATCAGATCTCACTCTCGTAAGTGACCGTGAAGGGATTGACAACCCCTTTATCGTTGGTTGCGAGGTTCTTATTTGTTTGTGTAGGTGTGAGGGACTTGTGTGTGGCCTCCTACTGGATTGATACCTTGGTTCTGAAAAACTGAGGGAAATACTTACGCTAGTTTGCTGCATCACCCTTTCCTCTTCAAGGGAAAAACCAACGCAGTGCTCAAGAGGTAGCAAGAAGGATTTCTGGCGCCGTTGCCGGGGAGTCTACGCACAAGTCAAGACATACCAAGTACCCATCACAAACTCTTATCCTCGCATTACATATTTGCCATTTGCCTCTCGTTTTCCTCTCCCCCACTTCACCCTTGTCGTTTTATTCGCCCTCTTTTCTGTTCCCCTTTTACCATGTGCCTTCTTTTTGCTTGCATCTTCGCTTGCTAAAGGTTTATGGATCCTCATCCACTTGCTAATCTCTTTAAGAGATCCAATTAGGATGAACCTATTGCAAGTGAGTTGAGTGCACTAGATTATCTTTATGAGGTTTTGCTTGAAATTCATGAATCTGAAAATTATGATGAAGAAATTTATGAAGAGACTCACGATAGCTCCTTTGATGAAAAAAATGATTGCAATGATGTTATTATAAATTCTATTGATGTCAATTGTGTTAATGATATGCAAAACCCTAAGCTTGGGGATGCTAAGTTTGCTATGTCTAGTACTTGTTGCAATGATCATCATTGGGGTGATCCTTCTTATGATCTTGAAAATTTATTTAAGCCCCATGATGAATATGAGATTGATAATAATATTTGCAAGAATACTGAAAGTGGGTTTGGAAGAGTGTCAACTTTAGATCCCACATATTTGGAGAATGTTCAATCTCATGAATTTTTTGATAAAAGTGGGTTTGGAGAGGTCATGACTTTAGTTAATGTTAGTCCCACTATTTTGGAAGATTGTCAACTTTGCATGCATGTGGATCGTGTTGAAGCTATTTTATGTGATAGCTATTTTGTTCAATTTGCTTATGATCCCACATGTACTTATTATGAGAGAGGAAAATATGATTGTAGAAATTTTCATGTTACTAAATTACCTCTCGTTATGTTGAGATTGCTATTGTTTCTTTCCGCTTCCTTGCATATGCTAGTTTTTGCTTGCTATGATAATTTGTTTGCCTATAAGATGCCTATGCATAGGAAGTACGTTAGACTTAGATGTGTTTGTCACGTGTTTTATGATGCTCTCTTTGTGCTTCAATTCTTGTCTTTCATGTGAGCATCATTGAAATCTCAATGCCTAGCTAGGGGCATTAAACGATAGCGCTTGTTGGGAGGCAACCCAATTTTATTTTAGTTTTTTTTTGCTTTTTGCTCCTGTTTAGGAATAAATCTTTGATCTAGCCTCTGGTTAGATTTGTTTTTGTGTTTTAATTAGTGTTTGTGCCAAGTTAAACCTATAGGATCTTCTTGGATGATAGTTATTTGATCTTGCTGAAAATTCAAGAAACTTTCTATTCACGAAAACAATTGTTAAAAATCACCAGAACGTGATAAAATATTGATTCCAATTGCAGCAGATCATTAAAAAAATTCTAGATCGTCCAATTTTGGTTGAATATTTGGAGTTCCAGAAGTTTGCGTTACTTACAGATTACTACGGACTGTTCTGTTTTTGACAGATTCTGTTTTTCGTGTGTTGTTTGCTTATTTTGATGAATCTATGGCTAGTAAAATAGTTTATAAACCATAGATAAGTTGGAATACAGTAGGTTTAACACCAATATAAATAAAGAATGAGTTCAATACAGTACCTTGAAGTGGTGTTTTGTTTTCTTTCGCTAACGGAGCTTAGCAGATTTTCTGTTGAGTTTTGTGTTGTGAAGTTTTCAAGTTTTGGGTAAAGATTTGATGAAGTATGGAACAATGAGTGGCAAGAGCCTAAGCTTGGGGATGCCCATGGCACCCCAAGATAATCTAAGGACACCAACAAGCCAAAGCTTGGGGATGCCCCGGAAGACATCCCCTCTTTCGTCCTCATCCATCGGTAACTTTACTTGGAGCTATATTTTTATTCACCACATGATATGTGTTTTGCTTGGAGCGTCTTGTATGATTTGAGTCTTTATTTGTTAGTTTGCCACAATCATCCTTTCTGTACACACCTTTTGAGAGACACACACACGATTCGGAATTTGTCAGAATACTCTATCTGCTTCACTTATATCTTTTGAGCTATATAGTTTTTGCTCTAGTGCTTCACTTATATCTTTTAGAGCATGTCGGTGGTTATATTTTATAGAAATTATTGATCTCTCATGCTTCACTTATATTATTTTGAGAGTCTTAAACAGCATGGTAATTTGCTTTAATCATGAAATTAATCTTCCATATCGAGTTCACTAAATATCATGAGAGGTTAGATACTTGATAAGTGTTTTGAGATATAAAGGTGGTAATATTAGAGTGTGCTAGTTGAGTAATTGTGAATTGAGAAATACTGCTGTTAAAGTTGGCAAGTCCCGTAGCATGCACGTATGGTAAAAGTTGTGTAACAATTTTGACACATAGGTGTTCTTTATTGCTTTCCTTATGAGTGGCGGTCGGGGACGAGCGATGGTTTTTTCCTACCAATCTATCCCTCTAGGGGCATGCGTAGTAGTACTTTGCTTCGAGGGCTAATAAACTTTTGCAATAAGTATATGAGTTCTTTATGACTAATGTGAGTCCATGGATTATACGCACTCTCAACCTTCCACAATTTTCTAGCCTCTACGATACCGCGCATTGCCCTTTCTCACATTGAGAGTTGGTGCAAACTTCGCCGGTGCATCCAAACCCCGTGATATGATACGCTCTATCACACATAAGCCTCCTTATATCTTCCTCAAAACAGCCACCATACCTACCTATTATGGCATTTCCATAGCCATTCCGAGATATATTGCCATGCAACTTTCCACCGTTCCGTTTATTATGACACGTTTCATCATTGTCATATTGCTTTGCATGATCATGTAGTTGACATCGTATTTTGTGGCAAAGCCATTGTTCATAATTTTTTCATACATGTCACTCTTGATTCATCGCATATCCTGGTACACCGCCGGAGGCATTCACATAGAGTCATATTTTGTTCTAAGTATTGAGTTGTAAGTAATAAAAGTGTGATGATCATCATTATTAAAGCATTGTCCCATGTGAGGGAGGGATGATGGAGACTATGATTCCCCCACAAGTCGGGATGAGATTCCGGACTAAACAAAAAAAAGAGGCCAAAGAAAAAAAGAAGGCCCGAAGAAAAAAAATTTAGAGAAAAAGAGAGAAGGGACAATGTTACTATCCTTTTCCACACTTGTGCTTCAAAGTAGCATTGTGATTTTCATGATAGAGAGTCTCCTATGTTATCACTTTCATATACTAGTGGGAATTTTTCATTATAGAACTTGGCTTGTATATTCCAATGATGAGCTTCCTCAAAATGCCCTAGGTCTTCGTGAGCAAGCGAGTTGGATGCACACCCACTTAGTTTCTTTTGTGGAGCTTTCATATATTTATAGCTCTAGTGCATCCGTTGCATGGCAATCCCTACACCTCTCATTGACATCAATTGATGGGCATCTCCATAGCCTATTGATTAGCCGCTTCAATGTGAGACTTTCTACCTTTTTTGTCTTCTCTCATAACCCCCATCATTATACTTTACTCCACCCATAGTGCTATATCCATGGCTTACGCTCATGTATTGCGTAAGAGTTGAAAAGGCTGAAGCACGTTAAAAGTATGAACCAATTGCTCGGCTTGTCATCGGGGTTATGCATGATGAGAACATTTGTGTGACAATATTGAAACATAGCCTAACTATATGATTTTGTATGGATAAGCTTTCTTTGGCTATGTTATTTTGATAAGACATAATTGCTTGGTTAGCATGTTCGAAGTATTATTATTTTTATATCAACATTAAACTTTTATCTTGAATCTTTCGGACCTAAATATTCATGCTACAATAAGAGATTTACATTAAGAAGTATGCCAAGAAGCATTCCACATCAAAAATTCTGTTTTTATCATTTACCTACTCGAGGACGAGCAGGAATTAAGCTCGGGGATGCTTGATACGTCTCCAAAGTATCTATAATTTTTGATTGTTCCATGCTATTCTATATTCTGTTTTAGATGTTTAATGGGCTTATTTATACACTTTTATATTATTTTTGGAACTAACCTATTAACCGGAGGCCCAGCCCAAATTGCTGTTTTTTTGCCTATTTAGAGTTTCGCAGAAAAAGTATATCAAACGGAGTCCAAACGGAATGAAACCTTTGGGAACGTGATTTTTGGAACAAACGTGATCCAGAGGACTTGGAGTCTACGTAAAGTAATCAACAAGGAGAGCACGAGGTAGGGGGCCACGCCCACCTCCCCCAGGCGCGCCCTCCACCCTCGTGGAGCCCACGTTGCTCCACCAACGTACTTCTTCCTCCTATATATATATATATATATCTCCATACCCCAAACCATCAGAGGCATCCACGAAAACCTAATTCCACTGCCGCAACCTTCTGTACCGTGAGATCCCATCTTGGGGTCTTTTCCGGCGTCCTGCCGGAGGGGGCATTGATCACGGAGGGCTTCTACATCAACACCATAGCCTCTCCGATGATGTGTGAGTAGTTTACCTCAGACCTTCAGGTCCATAGTTATTAGATAGATGGCTTCTTCTCTCTCTTTGGATCTCAATACAAAGTTCTCCTCGATTCTCTTGGAAATCTATTTGATGTAATCTTCTTTTGCGGTGTGTTTGTTGAGACCGATGAATTGTGGGTTTATGATCAAGATTATCTATGAACAATATTTGAATCTTCTATGAATTATTTTATGTATGATTGGTTACCTTTGCAAGTCTCTTCGAATTATCAGTTTGGTTTGGCCTACTAGATTGATCTTTCTTGCAATGGGAGAAGTGCTTAGCTTTGGGTTCAATCTTGCGGTGTCCTTTCCCAGTGACAGCAGGGGCGGCAAGGCACGTATTGTATTGTTGCCATCGACGATAACAAGATGGGGTTTATATCATATTGCATGAGTTTATCCCTCTACATCATGTCATCATACTTAAAGCATTACTCTGTTCATATGAACTTAATACTCTAGATGCATGCTGGACAACGGTCGATGTGTGGAGTAATAGTAGTAGCTGCAGAATCGTTTCGGTCTACTTGTCACGGACGTGACGCCTATATACATAATCATACCTAGGTATTCTCATAACTATGCTCAATTCTATCAATTGCTCGACAGTAATTTGTTCACCCACCGTAATACTTATGCTATCTTGAGAGAAGCCACTAGTGAAACCTATGGCCCTCGGGTCTATTTTCCATCATATTAATCTTCCAACACTTAGCTATTTTTATTTCTTTTTATTTTACTTTGCATCTTTATCATAAAAATACCAAAAATATTATCTTATCATATCTATCAGATCTCACTCTCGTAAGTGACCGTGAAGGGATTGACAACCCTTTATCGTTGGTTGCGATGTTCTTATTTGTTTGTGTAGGTGCGAGGGACTTGTGCGTGGCCTCCTACTGGATTGATACCTTGGTTCTCAAAAACTGAGGGAAATACTTATGCTACTTTGCTGCATCACCCTTTCCTCTTCAAGGGAAAAACCAACGCAGTTCTCAAGAGGTAGCAAGAAGGATTTCTGGCGCCGTTGCCGGGGAGTCTACGCACAAGTCAAGACATACCAAGTACCCATCACAAACTCTTATGCTCGCATTACATTAATTGCCATTTGCCTCTCGTTTTCCTCCCCCACTTCACCCTTGCCGTTTTATTCGCCCTCTTTTCCGTTCCCCTTTTACCATGTGCCTTCTTTTTGCTTGCATCTTCGCTTGCTAAAGGTTTATGGATCCTCATCCACTTGCTAATCTCTTTAAGAGATCCAATTATGATGAACCTATTGCTAGTGAGTTGAGTGCACTAGATTATCTTTATGAGGTTTTGCTTGAAATTCATGAATCTGAAAATTATCATGAAGAAATTTATGAAGAGATTCATGATAGCTCCTTTGAAAAAAATGATTGCAATGATGTTATTATAAATTCTATTGATGTCAATTGTGTTAATGATATGCAAAACCATAAGCTTGGGGATGCTAAGTTTGCTATGTCTACTACTTGTTGCAATGATCATCATTGGGGTGATTCTTCTTATGATCTTGAACATTTATTTACATGATGAATGAGAGATTGATAATAATATTTGCAATAATACTGAAAGTGGGTTTGAAAGAGTGTCAACTTTAGATCCCACATATTTGGAGAATGTTCAATCTCATGATTTTTTGATAAAAGTGGGTTTGGAGAGGTAATGACTTTAGTTAATGTTAATCCCACTATATTGGAAGAGTGTCAACTTTGCATGCATGTGGATCGTGTTGAAGATATTTTATGTGATAGCTATTTTGTTGAATTTGCTTATCATCCCACATGTAATTATTATGAGAGAGTAAAATATGATTGTAGAAATTTTCATGTTACTAAATTACCTCTCGTTATGTTGAGATTGCTATTGTTTCTTTCCGCTTCCTTGCATATGCTAGTTTTTTTGCTTGCTATGATAATTTGTTTGCCTATAAGATTCCTCTGCATAGGAAGTATGTTAGACTTAGATGTGTTTGTCACATGTTTTATGAGGCTCCCTTTGTGCTTCAATTCTTGTCTTTCATGTGAGCATCATTGAAATCTCAATGCCTAGCTAGGGGCGTTAAACGATAGCGCTTGTTGGGAGGCAACCCAATTTTATTTTAGTTTTTTTGCTTTTTGCTCCTGTTTCGGAATAAATCTTTGATATAGCCTCCGGTTAGATTTGTTTTTGTGTGTTTGTGCCAAGTTAAACCTATAGGATCTTCTTCGATGATAGTTATTTGATCTTGCTGAAAATTCGCCAGAATGTGATAATATATTGATTCCAATTGCAGCAGATCGTTAAACAAATTTTCTAGGTCATCCTATTTTGGTAGAATTTTTGGAGTTCCAGAAGTTTGTGTTAGTTACAGATTACTACAGACTGTTCTGTTTTTGAGAGATTCTGTTTCGTGAGTTGTTTGCTTATTTTTATGAATCTATGGCTAATAAAATAGTTTATAAACCATAGAGAAGTTGGAATAAAGTAGGTTTAACACCAATATAAATAAAGAATGAGTTCAATACAGTACCTTGAAGTGGTGTTTTCTTTTCCTTCGCTAACGGAGCTTACGAGATTTTCTATTGAGTTTTGTGTTGTGAAGTTTTCAAGTTTTGGGTAAAGATTTGATGAAGTATGGAACAAGGAGTGGCAAGAGCCTAAGCTTGGGGATGACCATGGCACCCCAAGATAATCTAAGGACACCAACAAGCCAAAGCTTGGGGATGCCCCGGAAGGCATCCCCTCTTTCGTCCTCATCCATCCGTAACTTTACTTGGAGCTATATTTTTATTCACCACATGATATGTGTTTTGCTTGGAGCGTCTTGTATGATTTGAGTATTTATTTGTTAGTTTGCCACAATCATCCTTGCTGTACACACCTTTTGAGAGAGACACACATGATTCGGAATTTGTTAGAATACTCTATGGGCTTCACTTATATCTTTTGAGCTATATAGTTTTTGCTCTAGTGCTTCACTTATATCTTTTAGAGCACGGCGGTGGTTATATTTTATAGAAATTATTGATCTCTCATGCTTCACTTATATTATTTTGAGAGTCTTAAACAACATGGTAATTTGCTTTAATCATGAAATTAATCTTCCATATTGAGTTCACTAAATATCATGAGAAGTTAGATACTTGATAAGTGTTTTGAGATATAAAGGTGGTAATATTAGAGTGTGCTAGTTGAGTAATTGTGAAATTGAGAAATACTGGTGTTAAAGTTGGCAAGTCCCATAGCATGCACGTATGGTAAAAGTTGTGTAACAATTTTGACACATAGGTGTTCTTTATTGCTTTCCTTATGTGTGGCGGTCGGGGACGAGCGATGGTTTTTTCTACCAATCTATCCCTCTAGGGGCATGCGTAGTAGTACTTTGCTTTGAGGGCTAATAAACTTTTGCAATAAGTATATGAGTTCTTTATAACTAATGTGAGTCCATGGATTATACGCACTCTCAACCTTCCACAATTTTCTGGCCTCTACGGTACCGCACATTGCCCTTTCTCACATTGAGAGTTGGTGCAAACTTCACCGGTGCATCCAAACCCCGTGATATGATACGCTCTATCACACATAAGCCTCCTTATATCTTCCTCAAAACAGCCACCATACCTACCTATTATGGCATTTCCATAGCCATTCCGAGATATATTGCCATGCAGCTTTCCACCGTTCCATTTATTATGACACGTTTCATCATTGTCATATTGCTTTTCATGATCATGTATTTGACATCGTATTTTGTGGCAAAGCCACTATTCATAATTTTTTCATACATGTCATTCTTGATTCATCGCATATCCCGGTACACCGCTGGAGGCATTCACATAGAGTCATATTTGGTTCTAGGTATTGAGTTGGAAGTAATAAAAGTGTGATGATCATCATTATTAGAGCATTGTCCCATGTGAGGAAAGGATGATGGAGACTATGATTCCCCCACAAGTCGAGATGAGATTCCGGACTAAATAAAAAAAAAGAGGCCAAAGAAAAAAAAGGCCCAAAGAAAAAAATTGAGAGAAAAAGAGAGAAGGGACAATGTTACTATCCTTTTCCACACTTGTGCTTCAAAGTAGCACTATGATTTTCATGATAGATAGTCTCCTATGTTGTCACTTTCATATACTAGTGGGAATTTTTCATTATAGAACTTGGCTTGTATATTCCAATGATGGGCTTCCTCAAAATGCCCTAGGTCTTCGTGAGCAAGCGAGTTGGATGCACACCCACTTAGTTTCTTTTTTTGAGCTTTCATATATTTATAGCTCTAGTGCATCCGTTGCATGGCATTCCCTACTCCTCTCATTGACATCAATTGATGGGAATCTACATAGCCTATTGATTAGCCATGTCAATGTGAGACTTTCTACCTTTTTTGGTTGCTCTCATAACCCCCATCATTATACTTTACTCCACCCGTAGTGCTATATCCATGGCTTACGCTCATGTATTGCGTAAGAGTTGAAAAGGCTGAAGCTCGTTAAAAGTATGAACCAATTGCTCGGCTTGTCATCGGGGTTATGCATGATGAGAACGTTCGTGTGACAATATTGAAACAGAGCCTAACTATATGATTTTGTAGGGATAAGCTTTCTTTGGCTATGTTATTTTGATAAGACATAATTGCTTGGTTCGCATGTTCGAAGTATTATTGTTTTTATATCAACATTAAACTTTTATCTTGAATTTTTTGAACCTAAATATCCCTGCTACAATAAGAGATTTACATTAAGAAGTATGCCACGAAGCATTGCACATCAAAAATTCTGTTTTTATCATTTACCTACTCGAGGACGAGCAGGAATTAAGCTTCAGGATGTTTGATACGTCTCTGATGACCCACAAGTATAGGGGATCTATCGTAGTCCTTTCGATAAGTAAGAATGTCGAACCCAACAAGGAGCAGAAGGAAATGATAAGCGGTTTTCAGCAAGGTATTCTCCGCAAGTACTGAAATAAGAGGTAACAGATAGTTTTGTGATAGGATAATTTGTAACGAGCAAGAAGTAACAAAAGTAAATAAAGTGCAGCAAGGTGGCCCAATCCTTTTTGTAGCAAAGGACAAGCCTGGACAAACTCTTATAATAGGAAAAGCACTCCTGAGGACACATGGGAATATCATCAAGCTAGTTTTCATCACGTTCATATGATTCGCGTAAGGTACTTTGATAATTTGATATGTGGGTGGACCGGTGCTTGGGTGCTGTTCTTTCTTGAACAAGCATCCCACTTATGATTAACCTCTATTGCAAGCGTCCGCAACTACAACAAAAGTATTAAGGTAAACCTAACCATAGCATGAAACATGTGGATCCAAATCAGCCCCTTACGAAGCAACGCATAAACTAGGGTTTAAGCTTCTGTCACTCTAGCAAGCCATCATCAACTTATTACTTCCCAATGCCTTCCTCTAGGCCCAAATAATGGTGAAGTGTTATGTAGTCGACGTTCACATAACACCACTAGAGGCTAGACAACATACATCTCATCAAAATATCGAACGAATACCAAGTTCACATGACTACTAATAGCAAGACTTCTCCCATGTCCTCAGGAACAAACGTAACTACTCACAAAGCATATTCATGTTCATAATCAGAGGGGTATTAATATGCATAAAGGATCTGAACATATGATCTTCCACCAAATAAACCAACTAGCATCAACTAGAAGGAGTAATCAACACTACTAGCAACCTACTAGTACCAATCCCGGACTTGGAGACAAGAATTGGATACAAGAGATGAACTAGGGTTTTGATAGGAGATGGTGCTGGTGAAGATGTTGATGGAGATTGCCCTCTCCCGATGAGAGGAGCGTAGGTGATGATGATGACGATGATCTCCCCCTCCCGGAGGGAAGTGTCCCCGGCAGCACAGCTCTGCCGAAGCCCTAGATTGGTTCCGCCAAGGTTCCGCCTCGTGGCGGCGGAGTTTCGTCCCGAGAGGTTGCTTCTGATTTTTTCTGGACGAAAGACTCCATATAGTAGAACAGGGGCATCAGAGAGCCACCAGGGGGCCCACTAGGTAGGGGGGCACGCCCTAGGAGGGGGTGCGCGCCCCCCACCCTCGTGGACAGGGTGTGGGCCCCCTGGCCTTCATCTTTGGCGATGATTTTTTATTATTTATTATAAGATATTCCGTGGAGTTTCAGGACTTTTGGAGTTACACAGAATAGGCCTCTAATATTTGCTCCTTTTCCAGCCAGAATTCCAGCTGCCGGCATTCCCCCTCTTCATAGTAAACCTTGTAAAATAAGAGAGAATAGCCATAAGTATCGTGACATAACATGTAATAACAGCCCATAATGCAATAAATATCGATATAAAAGCATGATGCAAAATGGACGTATCAACTCCCCCAAGCTTAGACCTCGCTTGTCCTCAAGCGAAAAGCCGATAACAATAAATATGTCCCCATGTTTAGAGGTAGAGGCGTCGATAAAAATAAAAATACGGACATGAAGGCATCATGATTATCTCATAACAGCAACATATATAGATATTGTCATGTGTTTACTTATGTTCAAGTAATAATCTATTCACAATGCAAAAGTATGAATCAGAAACCTTATTGAGAACCAGCAAACTATAATCTCAGTCATTGAAGCAATTGCAATTTATCATAATATCAGAAAGAGTCTATGTCAGAGCTTAATAGCAAGTCCACATACTCAACTATCTTGTAGTCTTCTATAATTGCTAACACCCACGCAATACTTGTGGTTATGGAGTTTCAGCCGGACACTAAGAAAGATAGGGGCTTATTGTGTTGCCTCCCAACGTATTCACCTTTAGGTGATGTCGACAATAATAACCCATGCTAACTTACATCCAATTGGATATATATATCATGATCTTTTAAGCACGAGGAGCTTGCCAAAGGATAAAATGAAAATTGGAAAGGTGAAGATCACCCTGACTCAAGCATAAAGTAAAAACATAAAGTAAAAGATAGGCCCTTCGCAGAGGGAAGCAGAGGTTGCCATGCGCTTTTATGGTTGGATGCACAAAATCTCAATGCAAAAGAATGTCACTTCATATTGCCCCTTGTGATATGAACCTTTATTATGCAGTCCATCGCTTTTATTTCTTCCACATCACAAGATCGTATAAAGCTTATTTCTCCCACACCAATCAATCATACATATTTAGAGAGCAATTTTTAATTCTTTGCACCGATGACAACTTACTTGAAGGATCTTACTCAATCCATAGGTAGATATGGTGGACTCTCATGGCAAAGTTGTTTTAAGGGTTTTCGAAGCACAAGTAGTATCTCTACTTGGTGCTGGGAATTTGGCTACCATGAGGGGGAAAGGCAAGCTCAACATGTTTGGAAGGTCAATGACAATATACTTTAACTGAGATGTGAGAAAACATAAACCATTACGTTGTCTTCCTTGTCCAACGTCAACTCTTTTAGCATGTCATACTTAATGAGTGCTCCCAATCATACAAGGTGTCCAAGATAGTATATTTATATGTGAACCTATCTTTCCTTATCACTTCCTATTAATTGCAACGATGACCAAAACTATGTCTGTCAACTCCCAACAACTTTCAATCATCATACTCTTTCTATGTGAAGTCATTACTCTTAATAAGATCAATATGAATTCTTTGTTTCTTTTTATTCTTTTTATTTTCTTTTATTCACTCAAGATCATGGCAAAATAATGAAGCCCTTTACTCAACACTAATCTTTATTATATAGCTCACGGACTCGATTACATTGAGCGATCATAAAGCAAAACTAAAAACTATATCATGCCATAAACTTTATTCTACTAGATCAAGATACTACTAATAGGATCGAACTAAGAAAAAGGTAAAGATAGGAGATGTGGTTGTGATACGATACCGGGGCACCGCCCCCAAGCTTGGCAGTTGCCAAGGGGAGTGCCCATACCCATGTGATTATGTCTCCTTCTTTGTTGTTGGTGAAGATGGTGGTGACGTCGATGACGCGGGCTTGTCGTCCATCTTCCAAGGCATAGGCTCACCATCATAGAAGGATGATCGAGTCTCCGGGATCCTCAAATCTGCAGCCAAACTCATCCTTTTGAATCTATATTCATACTCACAGTTCTGGTTTTGCAGGTCATAGATTTGGGCTTGGAGGTGCTCGATCCTCTCATGAAGCTTGAAGATGGCTTCCCCAATGTTGTCGGCATCCAACTTGTGGTTGCTAGTGAACTCCGCGATCATCATGTGGTTGGAGTTGAGTCCGCGTTCCACCATCCCTTGACACTTGAAAACTTGTTGCTCCATTGCTTCGAGCCTCGTCTCCAGGCTTCCGGTACCCTTTGGTCCCTCTTCATCACGGATGTGCAGCAACCCATCACGCAACTCAATGGTTTGAGGGTGTTGCAGCACCTCCGGGAGGTAAGGGTTGATGACCTTCTCGAAGAACTTGTACTTGGAAGCACTTGGGGACGTCATGATAATCTAGATCTGTCAGAAAAACAGCTCGAAACAAGAACAGAGGAGATTTGCGTGATACGGGAGTCAAAACCTTCGGGAGAATATATAATGAATTTTTACCGACCAAAATATGTATCATGCAAGAAAACGGAGTCCGGAAGGCACACGAGGTGCTCACGAGGTAGGGGGCGCGCCCAGAGGGGTAGGGCGCGCCCTCCACCCTCGTGGGGCCCTCGTGTCCTTCCTGGACTGCTACTTATTTTTCTATTTTTCTAAATATTCCAAAACAGAGAAATATTGCCTTAAAAATTGTTTTGGAGTCAGTTTACTTACCGTACCACATACCTATTCCTTTTCGGAGTCTGAAACATTCCGGAAAGTGTCTCTTATGTATTCCTCCGGGGTTATGGTTTCAATAATATTGGTTTCAACATTTATAGGATTACCTGAGATATAATGTTTGATTCTTTGACCGTTTACCACCTTCGGGTTTGTGCCTTCGAAGTTGTTGATTTTTATGGCACCGGAACGATAGACCTCCTCGATAACGTAAGGGCCTTCCCATTTAGAGAGAAGCTTTCCTGCAAAAAATCTTAAACGAGAGTTGTATAGTAATACATAATCACCTACGTTAAACTCACGCTTTTGTATCCTTTTGTGATGCCATCTTTTAACCTTTTCTTTGAACAACTTGGCATTTTCATAAGCTTGGGTTCTCCATTCATCAAGTGAGCTAATATCAAATAACCTCTTCTCACCGGCAAGTTTGAAATCATAGTTGAGCTCTTTAATAGCCCAGTAAGCCTTATGCTCTAGTTCGAGAGGTAAGTGACATGCTTTTCCATAAACCATCTTATAAGGAGACATACCCATAGGATTTTTATATGCAGTTCTATAGGCCCATAATGCATCATTAAGTTTCTTGGACCAATTCTTTCTAGACCTATTGACAGTCTTTTGCAATATTAATTTGAGCTCTCTATTACTCAATTCTACTTGACCACTAGACTGTGGGTGATAAGGGGATGCAATTCTATGATTAACATCATATTTAGCAAGCATTTTACGGAAAGCACCATGAATAAAATGTGAACCACCATCAGTCATTAAATATCTAGGGACTCCAAACCTCGGAAAAATAACTTCTTTAAGCATTTTAATGGAGGTGTTATGATCAGCACTACTAGTTGGAATAGCTTCTACCCACTTAGTAACGTAATCAACAACAACTAAAATATGTGTATATCCATTAGAGGCAGGAAAAGGTCCCATATAATCGAAGCCCCAAACATCAAATGGTTCAATAACAAGTGAATAATTCATAGGCATTTCTTGATGTCTACTAATATTACCAATTCTTTGGCATTCATCACAAGACAAGACAAACTTACGGGCATCCTTGAAGAGAGTAGGCCAATAAAAACCAGATTGCCATACCTTATGTGCAGTTCTATCTCCAGCGTGGTGTCCTCCGTAAGCTTCGGAGTGACACTTGCGTAGGATCTGTTCCTGTTCATGCTCAGGTACACAACGTCTAATAACACCATCTACTCCTTCTTTATAAAGATGTGGGTCATCCCAAAAGTAATGTCTCAAATCATAGAAAAACTTTTTCTTTTGCTGGTATGTGAAACTAGGTGGTATAAATTTAGCAACAATGTAATTAGCATAATCAGCATACCATGGAGTACTACGAGAAGTATTTATGGCATTTAATTGCTCAGCAGGAAAGCTATCATCAATAGGTAGTGGGTCATCAAGGACATTTTCTAACCTAGACAAGTTGTCTGCAACGGGGTTCTCAGCTCCCTTTCTATCAACAATATGCAAATCAAATTCTTGTAGCAAGAGAACCCATCTAATAAGTCTAGGTTTAGCATCTTTCTTTTCCATAAGATATTTAATAGCAGCATGATCGGTGTGAATAGTTACTTTAGAATCAACAATATAGGGTCTGAACTTATCACATGCAAATACAACTGCTAAAAATTCCTTTTCAGTAGTAGCATAGTTTCTTTGAGCATTGTCTAGAGTCTTACTAGCATAATGGATAGCATTTAATTTCTTATCAACTCTTTGCCCTAGAACAGCACCTACAGCATAATCACTAGCATCACACATAATTTCAAAGGGTAAATTCCAATCAGGTGGCTGAACAATAGGTGCAGAGATCAATGCTTTCTTAAGTACTTCAAATGCTTCTACACAATCATCATCAAAGACAAATGATATATCTTTTTGTAATAAATTAGTCATAGGCCGAGAAATTTTTGAGAAGTCCTTAATGAACCTCCTATAAAATCCGGCGTGACCAAGGAAACTTCTTATACCTTTGATGTCCTTGGGACATGGCATCTTTTCAATAGCATCAACCTTGGATTTATCAACTTCAATACCTCTTTCAGAAACTTTATGCCCCAAGACAATACCTTCATTAACCATAAAGTGGCACTTTTCCCAATTCAAGACAAGATTAGTTTCTTCACATCTCTGCAAAACTTGATCAAGATTGCTCAAACAATCATCAAAAGAGGATCCATAGACGAAAAAGTCGTCCATGAAAACCTCACAAATCTTTTCACAAAAGTCAGAGAATATATCCATCATGCATCTTTGAAAGGTAGCAGGTGCATTACATAAACCAAAGGGCATACGTCTATAAGCAAAAGTACAAAAAGGGCATGTAAAAGTAGTCTTTGATTGATCTTTAGCCGACACAGGTATTTGAGAGAAACCAGAATAACCATCTAGAAAGCAATAATGTGTATGTTTGCATAATCTTTCTAGCATCTGATCAATAAAAGGTAAGGGGTAATGATCTTTCTTAGTAGCTTTATTTAATTTACGGAAATCAATTACCATCCTATAACCTGTAATAATTCTTTGCGGAATCAATTCATCTTTATCATTAGGAACAACAGTAATACCTCCCATCTTAGGGACACAATGGACAGGACTTACCCACTCACCATCAGCAAATGGATAAATTATACCTGCTTCCAGGAGCTTTAGTATTTCTTTTCTTACCACTTCTTTCATTTTAGGATTAAGCCTTCGTTGAGGATCACGAACTGGTTTGGCACCTGCTTCCAAATTTATTTTATGTTGACATAGAGTGGGACTAATGCCCTTAAGATCGTCAAGAGTATATCCAATATTAGCACGGTGCTTCTTCAGAGTTTTCAATAATCTTTCTTCTTCATGCTCTGAAAGGTTAGCACTAATAATAACAGAATATATCTTCTTTTCATCAAGATAAGCATATTTAAGATTATCAGGCAACGGTTTAAGCTCAAACACGGGATCACCCTTGGGTGGAGGAGGATCCCCTAGGATATCAACGGGCAAATTGTGTTTTAGAATAGGTTCCTGTTTAAAGAATACTTCATCTATTTCCATTCTTTCATTCATAAACATATCATTTCATGGTCTAGCAAATAATGTTCTAGAGGATCACTGGGAGGTACGACAATAGAAGCAAGACCAGTGATTTCATCCTTACTAGGCAATTCTTCTTCACGGTGTTGTTTACTAAATTTAGAGAAATTAAACTCATGAACCATATCATCCAAGCCAACAGTAACAACATTCTTTTCGCAATCTATCTTAGCATTGACAGTATTCAAGAAGGGTCTACCAAATATAATTGGACAAAAGCTATCTTGTGGGGAACAAAGAACAAGAAAATCAGCAGGATATTTAGTTTTCCCACACAAGACTTCGACATCTCTAACAATTCCCACTGGTGATATGGTATCTCTATTGGCAAGTTTAATTGTGACATCAATATCTTCTATCTCAGCAGGTGCAATTTCATGCTTAATTTCTTCATACAAAGTACGAGGTACAACACTAGCACTAGCACCCATATCACATAAGCCATGATGACAATGATCTCCTATTTTAACGGAAATAACAGGCACGCCTACCACAGGTCTATGTTTATCTTTAGCACAAGGTTTAGCAATTCTGGCAGTTTCACCACTAAATTGAATAACATGCCCATCAATATTATCAGACAAGAGATCTTTAACAATAGCAATATTAGGTTCTACTTTAACTTGCTCAGGGGTGTATAAGTTCTAATATTACTTTTACGAACAATAGTTGAAGTTTTAGCATGATCCTTTATTCTAACAGGGAAAGGTGGTTTCTCAACATAAGAAGTAGGAACAATAGGATCATTATAAGCGACAGTCTTTTCTTCAACTTTAATAGGTGCAGCTACTTTTACTTCTATGGGAGGATGATATTTAAACCAATTCTCCTTGGGGAGATCAACATAAGCAGCAAAAGATTCACAGAAAGAAGCTACTATCTCAGAGTCAAGTCCATATTTAGTGCTAAACTTACGGAAAATATCGGTATCCATAAAAGATTTAACACAATCAAACTTAGGCGTCATACCTGACTCCTTACCTTCGTCGAGGTCCCAATCTTCAGAGTTGCGTTTAATTCTATCCAATAAATTCCATTCGAATTCAATAGTCTTCATCATAAAAGAGCCAGCACAAGAAGTATCGAGCATGGTTTGATTATTATGAGAAAGTCGAGCATAAAAACTTTGAATAATTATTTCTCTTGGGAGCTCATGATTGGGGCATGAATATAACATTGATTTAAGCCTCCCCCAAGCTTGAGCGATGCTTTCTCCTTCGCGAGGCCAAAAATTATATATATAATTGCGATCACGACGAACAAGATGCATAGGATAATATTTTTGATCAAATTCTAGTTTCAATCTTTTGTAGTTCCATGATCCCGTATCATCACATAGCCTATACCATGTCAATGCGTCTCCCCTCAAAGATAAAGGGAAAGCCTACTTCTTAGTAACATCATCGGGTATACCTGCAAGCTTAAATAATCCACAAACTTCATCTACATATATTAAGTGCTTATCAGGATGCTTCGTTCCATCTCCTGTAAAAGGATTAGCTAGCAGTTTTTCCATCATACCCACAGGAAATTCAAAAGGAGTTTCATTTTCAATAGGTTCAGTAGGTTGAGGAGCAACTCTTTGCTCTACTGGACAGGGTGAAGATACCCCGAACAAGCCCCTCAAAGGATTACTTTCCATAGTAACAAGTGACAGTAAATTTCAGCACACTATATAAATTTTTCCTTACCAAATTCCACCTACCAAAGGCGCTTCACTCCCCGGCAACGGCGCCAGAAAAGAGTCTTGATGACCCACAAGTATAGGGATCTATCGTAGTCCTTTCGATAAGTAAGAGTGTCGAACCCAACGAGGAGCAGAAGGAAATGATAAGCGGTTCTCAGTAAGGTATTCTCTGCAAGTACTGAAATAAGTGGTAACAGATAGTTTTGTGATAGGATAGTTTGTAACGAGCAACAAGTAACAAAAGTAAATAAAGTGCGGCAAGGTGGCCCAATCCTTTTTGTAGCAAAGGACAAGCCTGGACAAACTCTTATAATAGGAAAAGCGCTCCCGAGGACACATGGGAATATGATCAAGCTAGTTTTCATCACGTTCATATGATTCGCGTTCGGTACTTTGATAATTTGATATGTGGGTGGACCGGTGCTTGGGTGTTGTTCTTACTTGAACAAGCATCCCACTTATGATTAACCTCTATTGCAAGAGTCCGCAACTACAACAAAAGTATTAAGGTAAACCTAACCATAGCATGAAACATGTGGATCCAAATCAGCCCCTTACGAAGCAACGCATAAACTAGGTTTTAAGCTTCTGTCACTCTAGCAACACATCATCTACTTATACTTCCCAATGCCTTCCTCTAGGCCCAAATAATGGTGAAGTGTTATGTAGTCGACGTTCACATAACACCACTAGAGGCTAGACAACATACATCTCATCAAAATATCGAACAAATACCAAGTTCACATGACTACTAATAGCAAGACTTCTCCCATGTCCTCAGGAACAAACGTAACTACTCACAAAGCATATTCACGTTCATAATCAGAGGGGTATTAGTATGCATAAAGGATATGAACATATGATCTTCCACCAAATAAACCAACTAGCATCAACTACAAGGAGTAATCAACACTACTAGCAACCTACTAGTACCAATCCCGGACTTGGAGACAAGAATTGGATACAAGAGATGAACTAGGGTTTTGAGAGGAGATGGTGCTGGTGAAGATGTTGATGGAGACTGCCCTCTCCCGATGAGAGGAGCGTTGGTGATTGTGACGCCCTGATAATTAAGCTATAGTAATCCCTCGTTAACGATGCCACGTCACCCCGTTACTGTTGATAAACTCTCGATGGTTCAGAACCGAAACAAATTCAAAATTTAAATAAAAGCAAACAACAAAAGTTTTCAGATGTTAAAACAAAAATGTTCGGAGTGAACCAAATATTGCACAGATAATTATAGTGGAGAAACCACACCTTTATAAAACGTTTAAATACTATGAGATGAATAAAACAGTAGCAAAAACAATTATATAAGTGTTATTAAATATAAACAAATATTAAACTAGTTTATTTAGTCACTAAAAACTTTTTACAACTCCGATTTAGGTGTGGGCTTTAACTTATTATAAAACTATAACTATTAAAGAAATAAAATAAAACAGTAAAGGTAAATAAATAAAAGAAAACACAAAAAAAACAGAAGACAATCAAAAAAAAGGAAAAGACACCCCCCCCCCCCGCGCTGGGCCAAGTGGCCTAGCTGGCCTCAGCCGCCCGAATGGGCCGGCCCACCCCCTACCTACCTAACCCCACTACCCTGAAACCCTATCCCCCCACGCGCTCCACTCCCTCCCCCGTTTCCCTGGATCGGGATCGATCCCCCCCACTCCCCTCGTTCCTCTGCTCCCCACTCGCCTGTTCTGGATCGGCGGGAGGGACCCGATCCCGCGCCGCCCCGCGCCCCTGACGCCGGCGCGCGTCCCCGACGCCGCCCCGACGACCTCGCCTCCCCGCCTCGCCCCGACGTCGCCCCGCGCCTCGCCTTGCGCCTTGCCGGCGCCCCCCCTCTCCCCGATCTGGACGCGCCGCCCCCGATCCCGTCATCATCGCCGACGCCCGGCGCCGCCTCGCCGAGCCTGACGCTGCCCGGTGCCACCCCGTGCCCCTGGCGCCGGCGCTCGTCCCCGGTGCCACCCCGACGCCCCACCTCGACGCTGCTGGACCCCGCCGCCCGTCTTCGTCCTCCGCCTCGACCACGCCTCCTCGCCGGACTCCTCCCCGGCGTCGAACCGTCCCCGTCGTCCACCCCAAGCACCGCTGCCCTGTCCCTACGGCCCCGCGGTGAGGCCCCCGGCCTCTCTTCCTCTTCCCTTTCCTTCCCCGTTCGGTCACCGCGGCCGCCTGCCGCCGCTTGTGCGCCCGACGCCCCGCTCCCCGCGCCGCGTCCCGCGGTCGCCACGCCCCGACCGCGCCCGATGCACGCACGCCCCGCCCCCACGCATCCAGGCCCGGCGCCCCGGGGCTCGCCCCGCTCATCTGCCGCGCTGCTGGCTCGCGCCCAGTGCCGCGGCGGGCCGCGCCTCCGCCCGCGCACCACCACGGCCTCGCCAGCGCCCCCCCCCCCCGGGCGCCATGTCGGGCACCAGCGCCCGAACCGCCCCGTTTGGCCCTAGGGCCACTGACAGTGCCCCCCCGGAACTTGTTTTTTTTTAAAAAATAAAAATAAATTAATAAATAAAATAAATTAATAATAATAATAAAGATAATAAATAAATTAATAATAATAAGAAGAATAAATTAATTAATAAAAATAACAAAGAAAATAAAAATAAAAATAATTTCAATTAATTAATTAAATTAATTAAGTTAATTAATCCTGTTTAATTTAATTAAACAGTAATTAATTAGCTAAACCCTAATTAATCTAAACAGTGAATGACAGGTGGGTCCCACTGGACCCACATGTCAGTTTGACTTAGTCAACCCCTGTTGACTGCTGATGTCACCATGACATCATGCTGATCTCATAAATCCAAACTTCGAATTAAATTAAATAATTAATTAAATTCCAGAAATTAATAAAATCTTTAGAAAATCATTTCTTTTAATCCGTAACTCGGATTAAAATATTTTCAATGTGAAAGTTGCTCAGAACGACGAGACGAATCCGAATACGCAGTCCGTTCGTCCACCACACCTCCCTAACCTATCGAACTCGCAACTTTCCCCCTCCGGTCCGTCTGTCCGAAAACGCGAAACATCTGGAATACTTTCCCGGATGTTCCCCCCCTTCGCCGGTACCACCTACTGTCGCGTTAGGACACACCTCGCACTGTTCATTGTCATGTCACGCATCGTCATGCTTATGTTTGCATTGTATTTACTGTTTCTTCCCCCCTCTTCTCTCCGGTAGACTACGAGACCGACACTACTGCTGCCCAGTTCGACTACGGAGTTGACGACCCCTCCTACTTGTCTGAGCAACCAGGCAAGCCCCCCCCTTGATCACCAGATATCGCCTACTCTACTCTCTACTACTTGCATTAGAGTAGTGTAGCATGTTACTGCTTTCGATTAATCCTATTCTGTTGCATAGCCTGTCATTGTTGCTACAGTTGTTTCCCTTACCTGCTATCCTACTACTTAGTATAGGATGCTAGTTTTCCATCAGTGGCCCTACATTCTTGTCCGTCTGCTGTGCTATACTATCGGGCCGTGATCACGGGTATATACTATATACATTATATACATGACACATGTGGCGACTAAAGTCGGGTCGGCTCGTTGAGTACCCGCAAGTGATGCTAATGAGGGGGCTAAAAGGACAGGTGGCTCCACCCCGGTAGAGGTGGGCCTGGGTTCCTGACGGCCCCCCGACTATTACTTTAAGGCGGAGCGACAGGGCAGGTTGAGACCACCTAGGAGAGAGGTGGGCCTGGCCCTGGTCGGCGTTCGCGGAGACTTAACACGCTTAACGAGTTTTGGGTATTTGATCTGAGTCTGGCCATTTGGTATATACGCACTAGCCATCTACGCGGGAGTAGTTATGGGTATCCCGGCGTCGTGGTATCAGCCGAAGCCTTCTTGACGTCAGGGACTGAGTGGAGCGCGCCGGATTGGACTGGAACGCCACTAGGCTAGGTCTGCTTCGGGCCGCGTACGCAACGTGCAGGTGTACATAGGGCGATGGGCCCAGACCCCTGCGCGCATAGGGTTAGACCGGCGTGCTGACCTCTCTGTTGTGCTTAGGTGGGGCTGCGACGCGTTGATCTTACGAGGCCGGGCATGACCCAGAAAAGTGTGTCCGGCCAAATGGGATCGAGCGTGTTGGGTTATGTGGTGCACCCCTGCAGGGAAGTTTATCTATTCGAATAGCCGTGTCCCTCGGTAAAAGGACGACCCGGAGTTGTACCTTGACCTTATGACAACTAGAACTGGATACTGAATAAAATACACCCTTCCAAGTGCCAGATACAACCCGGTGATCGCTCTCTAACAGGGCGACGAGGAGGGGATCGCCGGGTAGGATTATGCTATGCGATGCTACTTGGAGGACTTCAATCTACTCTCTTCTACATGCTGCAAGATGGAGATGGCCAGAAGCGTAGTCTTCGACAGGACTAGCTATCCCCCTCTTATTCTGGCATTCTGCAGTTCAGTCCACTGATATGCCCCTTTACACATATACCCATGCATATGTAGTGTAGCTCCTTGCTTGCGAGTACTTTGGATGAGTACTCACGGTTGCTTTTCTCCCTCTTTTCCCCTTTCTATACCTGATTGTCGCAACCAGATGCTGGAGTCCAGGAGCTAGAGATCCCGAGGATGATGCTACATGGAGTTCGGCTTCGAGGAGTAGTTAGGAGGTCCCAGGCAGGAGGCCTTGCCTTTTCGATCGTTGCTACTTTTGTGCTAGCCTTCTTAAGGCAAACTTGTTTAACTTATGTCTGTACTCAGATATTGTTGCTTCCGCTGACTCGTCTGTGATCGAGCACTTGTATTCGAGCCCTCGAGGCCCCTGGCTTGTATTATGATGCTTGTATGACTTATTTATGTTGTAGAGTTGTGTTGTGATATCTTCCCGTGAGTCCCTGATCTTGATCGTACACATTTGCGTGCATGATTAGTGTACGGTCAAATCGGGGGCGTCACAAGTTGGTATCAGAGCCGACTGCCTGTAGGAATCCCCCTTTCCAACTCCTTGGCCGAAGTCGAGTCTAGTCATTGAAAAACTTTTACTAACATGGCTGTGTGGCTTACGGGCCCACGTCGCCATTGGGTGGTATTAGGATCTTTTACTCCTTGTCTATACTCTGGGACTCTGATCTCTCTTCTATTCGGGTTAAGTGAATTTTACTAAATCTAACATTAGGATCTCGTTATCACTTTCACCCGGAGAGCCCCTTATTACTGATGATCGTCTGCTGCACGTGAAGACCCTGAAGATACTCTCCGCTGATAACCCGAGAACTTGTGTTCATCGCTTTTGCAATTCCCTTTCATCGATAAACTCCTATGGATAACCACGTATACTCGCCATTCATACAATGTTTCCCAGTTGATCTTGTTATTACAAGATACCCCGAAATTCTCTCTGTTGTTCCGAGAATCCTTTGAGCTTACTGCCTTGCTGTTCTTTGTCACCTGAATACCCCTACGGATAATTCTCGCACTTACCGAGTATCCGCTCATCCCCAGTTGATTCAAGTATTCACAAAAGTCTTCAAAATACTATTCGATCTTTCGAAAATCCTCAGGAGCCTATTGCTCTTGAAATTCTTGCTTACTAGCATTATGATTAATCCCATAAACCTCGAAATCTTATTGGCACCCTTTGTCATTATCTTTTTGAGTCCATTGATTCAATATGTTGCGAATGCTCGCAATCCTCAATCAGATCCTAGAATTCATCCTTCAGGCTCAGACATCTTTAACATGAGCTGGATCTCGACCAATCAAATCGTCATCGATTGTACCCCTAAGGCTATTCAACTTATCCATCCCTAATCAGAGCATTGCTTCTGATCCCTTGTCTTGGAATTCATAATTCCTTTGCATTTGAGCTTTTGAGTTAGTCAGTTGTTTCTATAGTCTGATCTCCTTGCATTCTTTCTTCCTCTGGTTGAGTACTGATGTTCACATCAGATCCCTTGGGGACCACCAGACCCTTTTGTCGGATTTTATCCGACAATGTCCTCCATATTAAATAAGCTGGTGAGCTTTTCCTCGGATACATGATGCCTTTCGTAAATTGTATCCTCTGCCTTGTGAACCATACTCTACTTTCGAGCTTGTATTATTTACTCCGAAGTTCGTGGTATATGTTCTAAGAAGCCCTGATGGGTTGAACCTATGCCTTCCTTAATATGTGTGAACTCGAAAGTTTTCACGAGTCATACTCTCCTGGTATTTTGCCATATAAAATTTCAACACTACAACTTCATCGAACGCGAGAAGTAAATGAAAGGATATGCATTGAAGAAGTGGGAGTCGACCTTGAACTTTGCGTTCATGCCCATGGACCCGATGTAGATCTTATCATTAAAGCTTTTCTTAAATTAAATTGTTCCATTGGTATAAGTTCATCTTATATCTGGGATCTGGCCTTTTTCAATCATGGTTCCGACCATGTTCTCTTTTAAATACCATTTCTCATACAAGTTGAGCACTTGTCTTCTGCAGAGCAATACCCTAGTCCAGCCTCTACCTTGATCTGTCGTCGAGTATTACCCCCTGGTATCTCGAGATTATCATGGAACTGCATAACTTCTTATGAGTTCTTCATCAAGTGCTACATTCTCACTGATTCCAATTTTCCACGGGCTCTGAGTTATTAGTCACTCGAGAACACCGACAAGTGAATCGATTCCGCACTCCGATTCAATAACTCTAAGTAATTCTTGTTGCTTACGAGTTTAATAATCCTTCAAGTCATTACTAGCCTTATCGGCTATATCCTTATCGTGAAAACTTTTTAACTGTGCTACCCGGTCCTTCCCGGAACACAACTTTCGATGATGAGCTAAGCTTACGTCGATCTTCCTCGTCATATTAGTTCGCCTTGAACAACAAGCTTGATTTCAAGTTTGTGCCATACCCTTGGTTCCATTAACCTATCGCTTTCATCATTCCTCTGACTTGATGTCATCGCCGATAGATTACATCTTCATGAAATCTCTCGACAAATGTGTCGTGATCAGCACCAACATTTTGAGCTCTTCCAGGATATCAGTCGAAATTCAGGATGAGAAATACCATCCTTGCCCCTTGATGATTTGTGTTATCATCGGCAACGTTATTGCCCCCCCACTCCAATTCAGACTTGATCATGATATGGAGCTCTTTCCTATCTAGCTTATGTTATGTTCTACATTGAAGTATTACTGTCCTTCATGTCAAGGATATTGTGAGAATTTCTCCACCTCTTGAGAATTCTTGATATAGTAATACTTCTCGCCATCTCCATTTGTTTTATGATCCCCGTGTTGTTTCTAACCTGAATACTGACAATTGATCTATGATGTGCGACTTCAAAACTTCTAGCAACCCTATTGCTTTGAAGTTAATGGTCGATATTTCATTCTTAGACCATTGGTTATCGAATCACCGTTCTAACATTGATCATTCTACCTAAGCCCATATTCGGGTGCACCTTTCAACCAATGTTTAACTGTGTATGTTTTCCTCGAGCATACATCATTAAGTCATTCGATCTAGCTAATGTTATCTCCTTGTTCACATAGTGGTGGAAATCCATCTTTTGGAAATCTCAATGGATTGTCGCTGAGTCAATCAGTCACCTCCTCACCTCTCCTTGATGAAATGAACCCTTGTTCGGAACTCGCTTCCATAGTTCATCTCCCGAGAATCTTCGATGTCGTTTCGACAATTTGTGTTGCACCTTTCTTCTCAGGCATCCTGAGTCCGAGTTATCCTGACACCAATCAGATCTGAATCTCGGTCAGATATGATGGTTGGAACATATTTCCAAGAATTATAACATTGGCCTATTTATGACCCGGTAAGGTGATGATACCCAGCACACCTGGCGGGAGGACCTATTGTTATAAGTTTTCCCTTTTAGCAAGGTTAGCTGTTCTTCCATGAGGAAATTGTAAGACTTATTCTATAAGTTGTTCCTGATGGATCCTTTTTGTTTCCAAAGTCGGATCTTTACCTGTTGACCATGTCAATGCTATCTCGAAGCATGTCTATGGTACTCCGATTTTCAACAGGAACATTTGAAGCCCAATGCTAAATGTTTCCTGCTCAATTATCCAAACACCGTTGTATGGGTAATGCCATGAAATTTCTCTCCCCTACCTAAAGAGTTTTCTACATTATATCCTGTCATGAATATCATGCTCAGCTTGTCCTTGGGAAGGATATAACCTTGAAATATGTGTTTAAACACATTTTCCTTTCCATTCTTCTGTTTAATCTGATAATCATATTTTCCTTTCCATTGTGTGGTTTAACCTTTCTGGTGAACTATATGATCTAAGCAGTAATATTCTCCTGCTTATGTAAACACCTCGGTGTACAACTCTGTCAGTAAGACCCTGTTATTATTGTTGGTGACATTTCGGTAACCACCGATGGACGAGAACTTTGCCTATGGTCCGCCTCGTTTCAACGAGCAGGAAAATGGTTCTCTTCGTCCCTCGCCCTTGGTACCGACGATGTTGCTGACATATAACTGACAGGCTACCCTCTGCCATGCCTTGCTATCATGATCGTGCAAGATATCACCGCCCTTCCTACTTTTAACCCACATGGTGGGCCCATAACCCACAGTTCCACAGGATCGAAACCTGACTCTCCTGTGCACCCCCTGTTCCCAAATTTATTCATCGCGCGTGGCCTCGTATGTAATTCACGGGCCACCGTCCCAAGTGATCAATTCTGGTATCGGACACAATACTTATTCCCGTTGCTCTGAACCACTTTTCACTGTGTTTCAGGCAATGAACGATTGCCTATCCGCTCGAAACTTCTTATTGCACTGTCCTACTCTGCTCTCGATGTGTTTCATTTGTTCAACTCAAGAGATACTCATATGTTCATTCTTGGGATACCCCCCAGATGATTTTCCCTTATAACATCCTATCGTTGAAGAGCTGCCCCTTACCTATTCGTAAGTACGATGGAGTTCCCCGAAGAAAGGACGACCACATCATCATGATGCATAGGAATAAAGAATTGAAGACATCAATGAAAGGGATTAACTTCTTCGAGAAGATCCGTTATAATTTCGTAACCAGAACTTTCCCCCTTACCCCACCTCCTAAATCTCGGGACGACATTTCTTGTAGTGGAGGAGAATTGTGACGCCCGGATAATTAAGCTACAGTAATCCCTCGTTAACGATGCCACGTCACCCCGTTACTGTTGATAAACTCTCGATGGTTCAGAACCGAAACAAATTCAAAATTTAAATAAAAGCAAACAACAAAAGTTTTCAGATGTTAAAACAAAAATGTTCGGAGTGAACCAAATATTGCACAGATAATTATAGTGGAGAAACCACACCTTTATAAAACGTTTAAATACTATGAGATGAATAAAACAGTAGCAAAAACAATTATATAAGTGTTATTAAATATAAACAAATATTAAACTAGTTTATTTAGTCACTAAAAACTTTTTACAACTCCGATTTAGGTGTGGGCTTTAACTTATTATAAAACTATAACTATTAAAGAAATAAAATAAAACAGTAAAGGTAAATAAATAAAAGAAAACACAAACAAAAAAATAGAAGACAATCAAAAAAAAGGAAAAGACACCCCCCCCGCGCTGGGCCAAGTGGCCCAGCTGGCCTCAGCCGCCCGAATGGGCCGGTCCACCCCCTACCTACCTAACCCCACTACCCCGAAACCCTATCCCCCCACGCGCTCCACTCCCTCCCCCGTTTCTCTGGATCGGGATCGATCCCCCCACTCCCCTCGTTCCTCTCCTCCCCACTCGCCTGTTCTGGATCGGCGGGAGGGACCCGATCCCGCGCCGCCCCGCGCCCCTGACGCCAGCGCGCGTCCCCGACGCCGCCCGACGACCTCGCCTCCCCGCCTCGCACCGACGTCGCCCCGCGCCTCGCCTTGCGCCCTGCCGGCGCCCCCCTCTCCCCGATCTGGACGCGCCGCCCCCGATCCCGTCGTCATCGCCGACGCCCGGCGCCGCCTCGCCGAGCCTGACGCCGCCCGGTGCCGCCCCGCGCCCCTGGCGCCGGCGCTCGTCCCCGGCGCCACCCCGACGCCCCACCTCGACGCTGCTGGACCCCGCCGCCCGTCTTCGTCCTCCGCCTCGACCACGCCTCCTCGCCGGACTCCTCCCCGGCGTCGAACCGTCCCCGTCGTCCTCCCCGAGCACCGCTGCCCTGTCCCTACGGCCCCGCGGTGAGGCCCCCGGCCTCTCTTCTCTTCCCTTTCCTTCCCCGTTCGGTCACCGCGGCCGCCTGCCGCCGCTCGTGCGCCCGACGCCATGCTCCCCGCGCCGCGTCCCGCGGTCGCCACGCCCCGACTGCGCCCGATGCACGCACGCCCCGCCCCCACGCATCCAGGCCCGGCGCCCCGGGGCTCGCCCCGCTCATCTGCCGCGCTGCTGGCTCGCGCCCAGCGCCGCGGCGGGCCGCGCCTCCGCCCGCACACCACCACGGCCTCGCCAGCGCCCCCCCGGGCGCCCTGTCGAGCACCAGCGCCCGAACCGCCCCGTTTGGCCCTAGGGCCACTGACAGTGCCCCCCCTGGAAACTTGTTTTTTTAAAAATAATAATAATAATAAATAAAAATAAAATAAAATAATAAATAAAATAAAATAATAATAATAATAAAGATAATAAATTAATAATGATAATAATAATAAATTAATTAATAAAAATAACAAAGAAAATAAAAATAAAAATAATTTTAATTAATTAATTAACTAACTAAATTAATTAAGTTAATTAATCCTGTTTAATTTAATTAAATGGTAATTAATTAGCTAAACCCTAATTAACCTAAACAGTGAATGACAGGTGGGTCCCACTGGACCCACATGTCAGTTTGACTTAGTCAACCCCTGTTGACTGCTGATGTCAGCATGACATCATGCTGATGTCATAAATCCAAACTTTGAATTAAATTAAATAATTAATTAAATTCCAGAAATTAATAAAATATTTAGAAAATCATATCTTTTAAACCGTAACTCGGATTAAAATATTTTCAATGTGAAAGTTGCTCAGAACGACGAGACGAATCCGAATACGCAGTACGTTCGTCCACCACACCTCCCTAACCTATCGAACTCGCAACTTTCCCCCTTCGGTCCGTCTGTCCGAAAACGCGAAACATCGGGAATACTTTCCCGGATGTTCCCCCCCTTCGCCGGTACCACCTACTGTCGCGTTAGGACACACCTCACACTGTACATTGTCATGTCACGCATCGTCATGCTTATGTTTGCATTGTATTTACTGTTTCTTCCCCCCTCTTCTCTCCGGTAGACTACGAGACCGACACTGCTGCTGCCCAGTTCGACTACGGAGTTGACGACCCCTCCTACTTGTTTGAGCAACCAGGCAAGCCCCCCCTTGATCACCAGATATCGCCTACTCTACTCTCTACTACTTGCATTAGAGTAGTGTAGCATGTTACTGCTTTCGATTAATCCTATTCTGTTGCATAGCCTGTCATTGTTACTACAGTTGTTTCCCTTACCTGCTATCCTACTGCTTAGTATAGGATGCTAGTTTTCCATCAGTGGCCCTACATTCTTGTCCGTCTGCTGTGCTATACTATCGGGCCGTGATCACCTGGGCGGTGATCATGGGTATATACTATATACTTTATATACATGACACATGTGGTGACTAAAGTCGGGTCGGCTCGTTGAGTACCCGCAAGTGATGCTGATGAGGGGGCTGAAAGGACAGGTGGCTCCACCCCAGTAGAGGTGGGCCTGGGTTCCTGACGGCCCCCGACTGTTACTTTATGGCGGAGCGACAGGGCAGGTTGAGACCACCTAGGAGAGAGGTGGGCCTGGCCCTGGTCGGCGTTCGCGGATACTTAACACGCTTAACGAGTTCTGGGTATTTGATCTGAGTCTGGCCATTTGGTCTATACGCACTAGCCATCTACGCGGGTGTAGTTATGGGTATCCCGGCGTCGTGGTATCAGCCGAAGCCTTCTTGACGTCAGCGACTGAGTGGCGTGCGCCGGATTGGACTGGAACGCCACTAGGCTAGGTCTGCTTCCGGCCGCGTACGCAACGTGCAGGTGTGCATAGGGCGATGGGCCCAGACCCCTGCGCGCATAGGGTTAGACCGGCGTGCTGACCTCTCTGTTGTGCTTAGGTGGGGCTGCGACGCGTTGATCTTACGAGGCCGGGCATGACCCAGAAAAGTGTGTCCGGCCAAATGGGATCGAGCATGTTGGGTTATGTGGTGCACCCCTGCAGGGAAGTTTATCTATTCGAATAGCCGTGTCCCTCGGTAAAAGGACGACCCGGAGTTGTACCTTGACCTTATGACAACTAGAACTGGATACTGAATAAAATACACCCTTCCAAGTGCCAGATACAACCCGGTGATCGCTCTCTAACAGGGCGACGAGGAGGGGATCGCCGGGTAGGATTATGCTATGCGATGCTACTTGGAGGACTTCAATCTACTCTCTTCTACATGCTGCAAGATGGAGATGGCCAGAAGCGTAGTCTTCGACAGGACTAGCTATCCCCCTCTTATTCTGGCATTCTGCAGTTCAGTCCACTGATATGCCCCTTTACACATATACCCATGCATATGTAGTGTAGCTCCTTGCTTGCGAGTACTTTGGATGAGTACTCACGGTTGCTTTTCTCCCTCTTTTCCCCTTTCTGTACCTGATTATCGCAACCAGATGCTGGAGTCCAGGAGCTAGAGATCCCGAGGATGATGCTACATGGAGTTCGGCTTCGAGGAGTAGTTAGGAGGTCCCAGGCAGGAGGCCTTGCCTTTTCGATCGTTGCTACTTTTGTGCTAGCCTTCTTAAGGCAAACTTGTTTAACTTAGGTCTGTACTCATATATTGTTGCTTCCGCTGACTCGTCTATAATCGAGCAATAGTATTCGAGCCCTCGAGGCCCCTGGCTTGTATTATGATGCTTGTATGACTTATTTATGTTGTAGAGTTGTGCTGTGATATCTTCCCGTGAGTCCCTGATCTTGATCGTACACATTTGCGTGCATGATTAGTGTACGGTCAAATCGGGGGCGTCACAGTGATGATGATGACGATGATCTCCCCCTCCCGGAGGGAAGTGTCCTCGGCAGCACAGCTCTGCCAGAGCCCTAGATTGGTTCCGCCAAGGTTCCGCCTCGTGGCGGCGGTGTTTTGTCCCGAGAGGTTGCTTCTGATTTTTTTCTGGACGAAAGACTCCATATAGCAGAAGAGGGGCATCGGAGAGCCACCAGGGGGCCCACGAGGTAGGGGGCACGCCGTAGGAGGGGGGCGCACCCCCCACCCTCGTGGACAGGGTGTGGGGCCCCTGGCCTTCATCTTTGGCGATGATTTTTTATTATTTATTATAAGATATTCCGTGGAGTTTCAGGACTTTTGGAGTTACGCAGAATAGGCCTCTAATATTTGCTCCTTTTCCAGCCAGAATTCCAGCTGCCGGCATTCCCCCTCTTCATAGTAAACCTTGTAAAATAAGAGAGAATAGCCATAAGTATTGTGACATAACAGCCCATAATGCAATAAATATCGATATAAAAGCATGATGCAAAATGGACGTATCAGTCTCCAACGTATCTATAATTTTTGATTGTACCATGCTATTATATATTCTGTTTTGGATGTTTAATGGGCTTATTTATACACTTTTGTATTATTTTTGGGACTAACCTATTAACCGGAAGCCCAGCCCAAATTGTTGTTTTTTGCCTATTTAGAGTTTCGCAGAAAAAGTATATCAAACGGAGTCCAAACGGAATGAAACCTTTGGGAACGTGATTTTTGGAACAAACGTGATCCAGAGGACTTGGAGTCTACGTAAAGTAATCAACGAGGAGAGCACGAGGTAGGGGGCCACGCCCACCTCCCCCAGGCGCGCCCTCCACCCTTGTGCGGCCCACGTTGCTCCACCAACGTACTTCTTCCTCCTATATATATATATATATCTCCATACCCCAAACCATCAGAGGCATCCACGAAAACCTAATTCCACTGCCGCAACCTTCTGTACCGTGAGATCCCATCTTGGGGTCTTTTCCGGCGTCCTGCCGGAGGGGGCATTGATCACGGAGGGCTTCTACATCAACACCATAGCCTCTCCGATGATGTGTGAGTAGTTTACCTCAGACCTTCAGGTCCATAGTTATTAGATAGATGGCTTCTTCTCTCTCTTTGGATCTCAATACAAAGTTCTCCTCGATTCTCTTGGAAATCTATTTGATGTAATCTTCTTTTGCGGTGTGTTTGTTGAGACCGATGAATTGTGGGTTTATGATCAAGATTATCTATGAACAATATTTGAATCTTCTATGAATTATTTTATGTATGATTGGTTACCTTTGCAAGTCTCTTCGAATTATCAGTTTGGTTTGGCCTACTAGATTGATCTTTCTTGCAATGGGAGAAGTGCTTAGCTTTGGGTTCAATCTTGCGGTGTCCTTTCCCAGTGACAGCAGGGGCGGCAAGGCACGTATTGTATTGTTGCCATCGACGATAACAAGATGGGGTTTATATCATATTGCATGAGTTTATCCCTCTACATCATGTCATCATACTTAAAGCATTACTCTGTTCATATGAACTTAATACTCTAGATGCATGCTGGACAACGGTCGATGTGTGGAGTAATAGTAGTAGCTGCAGAATCGTTTCGGTCTACTTGTCACGGACGTGACGCCTATATACATAATCATACCTAGGTATTCTCATAACTATGCTCAATTCTATCAATTGCTCGACAGTAATTTGTTCACCCACCGTAATACTTATGCTATCTTGAGAGAAGCCACTAGTGAAACCTATGGCCCTCGGGTCTATTTTCCATCATATTAATCTTCCAACACTTAGCTATTTTTATTTCTTTTTATTTTACTTTGCATCTTTATCATAAAAATACCAAAAATATTATCTTATCATATCTATCAGATCTCACTCTCGTAAGTGACCGTGAAGGGATTGACAACCCTTTATCGTTGGTTGCGATGTTCTTATTTGTTTGTGTAGGTGCGAGGGACTTGTGCGTGGCCTCCTACTGGATTGATACCTTGGTTCTCAAAAACTGAGGGAAATACTTACGCTACTTTGCTGCATCACCCTTTCCTCTTCAAGGGAAAAACCAACGCAGTGCTCAAGAGGTAGCAAGAAGGATTTCTGGCGCCGTTGCCGGGGAGTCTACGCACAAGTCATGACATACCAAGTACCCATCACAAACTCTTATCCTCGCATTACATTATTTGCCATTTGCCTCTCGTTTTCCTCTCCCCCACTTCACCCTTGCCGTTTATTCGCCCTCTTTTCCGTTCCCCTTTTAGCATGTGCCTTCTTTTTGCTTGCATCTTCGCTTGCTAAAGGTTTATGGATCCTCATCCACTTGCTAATCTCTTTAAGAGATCCATTGAGTGCACTAGATTATCTTTATGAGGTTTTGCTTGAAATTCATGAATCTGAAAATTATGATGAAGAAATTTATGAAGAGATTCACGATAGCTCCTTTGATGAAAAAAATTATTGCAATGATGTTATTATAAATTCTATTGATGTCATTTGTGTTAATGATATGCAAAACCCTAAGCTTGGGGATGCTAAGTTTGCTATGTCTACTACTTGTTGCAATGATCATCATTGGGCTGATTCTTCTTATGATCTTGAAAATTTATTTACATGATGAATATGAGATTGATAATAATATTTGCAATAATACTGAAACTGGGTTTGGAAGAGTGTCAACTTTAGATCCCACATATTTGGAGAATGTTCAATCTCATGAATTTTTTGATAAAAGTGGGTTTGGAGAGGTCATGACTTTAGTTAATGTTAATCCCACTATTTTGGAAGAGTGTCAACTTTGCATGCATGTGGATCGTGTTGGAAGATATTTTATGTGATAGCTATTTTGTTGAATTTTCTTATGATCCCACATGTAATTATTATGAGAGAGGAAAATATGATTGTAGAAATTTTCATGTTACTAAATTACCTCTCGTTATGTTGAGATTGCTATTGTTTCATTCCGCTTCCTTGCATATGCTAGTTTTATCTTGCTATCATAATTTGTTTGCCTATAAGATGCCTATGAATAGGAAGTATGTTAGACTTAGATGTGTTTGTCACGTGTTTTATGATGCTCTCTTTGTGCTTCAATTCTTGTCTTTCATGTGAGCATCATTGAAATCTCAATGCCTAGCTAGGGGCGTTAAACGATAGCGCTTGTTGGGAGGCAACCCAATTTTTTTTAGTTTTTTTTTCTTTTTGCTCCTGTTTAGGAATAAATATTTTATCTAGCCTCTGGTTAGATTTGTTTTTGTATTTTAATTAGTGTTTGTGCCAAGTTAAACCTATATGATCTTCTTGGATGATAGTTATTTGATCTTGCTGAAAATTCAAGAAACTTTCTGTCACGAAAACAATTGTTAAAAATCACCAGAACGTGATAAAATACTGATTCCAATTGCAGAAGATCGTTAAAAAAAATTTCTAGGTCTTCCTATTTTGGTAGAATTTTTGAGTTCCAGAAGTTTGCGTTAGTTACAGATTACTACAGACTGTTCTGTTTTTGACAGATTCTGTTTTTTGTGTGTTGTTTGCTTATTTTGATGAATCTATGGCTAGTAAAATAGTTTATAAACCATAGATAAGTTGGAATACAGTAGGTTTAACACCAATATAAGTAAATAATGAGCTCAATACAGTACCTTGAAGTGGTGTTTTGTTTTCTTTCGCTAATGGAGCTTATGAGATTTTCTGTTGAGTTTTGTGTTGTGAAGTTTTCAAGTTTTGGGTAAAGATTTGAAGAAGTATGGAACAAGGAGTGGCAAGAGCCTAAGCTTGGGGATGCCCATGGCACCCAAAGATAATCTAAGGACACCAACAAGCCAAATCTTGGGGATGCCCCGGAAGGCATCCCCTCTTTCGTCCTCATCCATCGGTAACTTTACTTGGAGCTATATTTTTATTCACCACATGATATGTGTTTTGCTTGGAGCGTCTTGTATGATTTGAGTCTTTATTTGTTAGTTTGCCACAATCATCCTTGCTGTACACACCTTTTGAGAGATACACACATGATTCGGAATTTGTTAGAATACTCTATGTGCTTCACTTATATCTTTTGAGCTATATAGTTTTTGCTCTAGTGCTTCACTTATATCTTTTAGAGCACGGCGGTGGTTATATTTTATAGAAATTATTGATCTCTCATGCTTCACTTATATTATTTTGAGTGTCTTAAACAGCATGGTAATTTGCTTTAGTCATGAAATTAATCTTCCATATTGAGTTCACTAAATATCATGAGAAGTTAGATACTTGATAAGTGTTTTGAGATATAAAGGTGGTAATATTAGAGTGTGCTAGTTGAGTAATTGTGAAATTGAGAAATACTGGTGTTAAAGTTGGCAAGTCCCGTAGCATGCACATATGGTAAAAGTTGTGTAACAATTTTGACACATAGGTGTTCTTTATTGCTTTCCTTATGAGTGGCGGTCGGGGACGAGCGATGGTTTTTTCCTACCAATCTATCCCTCTAGGGGCATGTATAGTAGTGCTTTGCTTTGAGGGCTAATAAACTTTTGCAATAATTATATGAGTTCTTTATGACTAATGTGAGTCCATGGATTATACGCACTCTCAACCTTCCACAATTTTCGGTACCGCGCATTGCCCTTTCTCACATTGAGAGTTGGTGCAAACTTCGCCGGTGCATCCAAACCCCGTGATATGATACGCCCTATCACACATAAGCCTCCTTATATCTTCCTCAAAACAGCCACCATACTTACCTATTATGGCATTTCCATAGCCATTCCGAGATATATTGCCATGCAACTTTCCACTTTTCCGTTTATTATGACACGTTTCATCATTGTCATATTGCTTTGCATGATCATGCAGTTGACATCATATTTTGTGGCAAAGCCACTGTTCATAATTTTTTTCATACATGTCACTCTTGATTCATCGCATATCCCGGTACACCGCCGGAGGCATTCACATAGAGTCATATTTTGTTCTAAGTATTGAGTTGTAATTGATTGAGTTGTAAGTAATAAAAGTGTGATGATCATCATTATTAGAGCATTGTCCCATGTGAGGAAAGGATGATGGAGACTATGATTCCCCCACAAGTCGGGATGAGATTCCGGACTAAATAAAAAAAGAGGCAAAAGAAAAAAAAAGAAGGCCCAAAGAAAACAAATTGCGATAAAAAGAGAGAAGGGACAATGTTACTTTTCTTTTCCACACTTGTGCTTCAAAGTAGCACTATGATTTTCATGATAGAGAGTCTCCTATGTTGTCACTTTCATATACTAGTGGGAATTTTTCATTATAGAACTTGGCTTGTATATTCCAATGATGGGCTTCCTCAAAATGCCCTAGGTCTTCGTGAGCAAGCGAGTTGGACCGTGAAGGGATTGACAACCCCTTTATCGCGTTGGTTGCGAGGTTCTTATTTGTTAGTGTAGGTGTGAGGGACTTGTGCGTGGCCTCCTACTGGATTGATACCTTGGTTCTCAAAAACTGAGGGAAATACTTACGCTACTTTGCTGTATCACCCTTTCCTCTTCAAGGGAAAAACCAACGCAGTGCTCAAGAGGTAGCACTCCTCGATCTCCGCCGCCTCCTGCATCTCCAGCTCCTGCTCGGCGACCTCATGAGGCAGTAGGTGCTCCATGGCCACCGTCGCCTTTTCGGACGTGGGTTGCATGTTGGAGTCCGAGGTGGCCTGGAATATCTTGGCGTGTGCGTCCTCGATCTTGGCGTGGATGGCCTCGACCCGGGCCAGGGTGACATCGGCAGCATAGATGGCAGCTCGAGCGCTCTCGGCGTTTGCAGCCGCCGTCGCAGCAATATCTACAGCCGTCTCGGCTGCTGCAGCTGCCCTATCGGCTGTCGCAGACGTCCTCTCGGTGGAAGCGGCCGCCCTCAATACGGATGCGGTAGCTCTCTCGGGGTAGGCGGCCGTGCTCTCGGTGCAGGCGGCGACGTTCGGGGGGGACGCGGCCATCGTATGGACCTTCACGAAGCGTTTCCACGGCATAATCTTTGCAAGAAGGGGGTGCAAGAAAGGGGATCGGGATTCGTGGATTCAGGGGTTGCCGGCACTGGAGCAGACAAGCCGGCGAAGCTTAAGGAGGGAGACTTAAATACACCCAGATATTTTCATCGCAACCGGTTCCTAGAAAACAATTGTGTGTGATGTTGTAGATATTTTTTATTAGCTGTGAAAGACGAATTTGGAGTAAAGTGTCAACCAATGGTGTTTTAAATGTACGAGAAATTTTGTAGTACTAATACAACTATCATGTCAAATTTTGGAAAATTGCAGGTGTCATTTGACCTTTTAAGACATTTAAGTGATTTTCTAGCCATTTAATGACCGTAATTGAAATTTGAACTACATGTACATGCAACAGCTAACCATAACGGTTTGAAAACTCATATTTTGTGTACTTGTGTGCGATTTAATTCCATGTGCAGTAAATTGGAAGGAATTTTCTAACTTGGTCTAACGGCTATGACACAATTAAGCATGGAGTGACATGGCATTTTAATTCCAAAAAATTAAAAAATTATCAGAAACACATGAAACCTTGGTTGATGTAGTGTCATGCCACCAAGATGTGTGGTAAAAAATTTGGCATGTTTGACGAAAGTTTGGACACACACCCCTCACAAACCGGAGCAACTCACAAGAAGGCTCGTGGTTCCGAGAGGGAACAATGCATGTTTGATGACGAACGGGAGATAGCTTCCTCTTACGGCCTTCAATTTTTTTATACGTTTAACGTGCACTACTACAACTGTAATTTGAAATTTTGGAAAATTCTAGGGGTCATTTGACCTTTTAAAGACATTTAAGTGATTTTCTAGCCATTTAATGACCGTAATTCAAATTGGAACTACATCTACATGCAATGCCTAACCAAAATAGTTTGAAAATCATATTTGTGTACTTGTGTGCGAGTTAATTCCATGTGCAGTAAATTAGAAGGAATTTTCTAATATATTTGTCTCACGACATGGACACATGCATATGTATGCATGGAGTGACATGGCATTTTAATTCCAAAAAATTAAAAAAAATCAGAAACACATGAAACCTTGCTTGATGTAATGCCATGCCACTAAGATGATGTGGTAAAAAAATTGGCATGTTTGAAGAAAGTTTGGACACACACCCTCACAAACCAGAGCAACTCACTAGAAGGCTCGTGGTTCCGAGAGGGAACAACACATGTTTGATGACGAACAGGAGATAGCTTCCTCTTACGGCCTTCAATTTTTTTCTATGTCTAACGTGCACTACTACATTTGTAATGTGAAATTTGGGAAAATTCTAGGGGTCATTTAACCTTTTAAAGACATTTCACTACTGCAGGATGCTGCTAACGCGACACTACGATCAGGGACCCTTCGACGAAACTGTGTGCGATGCAATAATCGCAAACGGTGGTGTAACAAAACCGTCAAAAAATGTGCAAACCATTTGCGATGACGGATGCATCAAACACTATTCAGATTTTAGTTGCGTGTGCAATTCAGGGCATACGGTTCAGTTCAATTAACCGTTTTCGATGAGTAGGAACAAAAGAAATGGGAAGCCAGATGAAGGTGTGTGCGATGTACAGCATACAGTTCACTCGGATGAACTGTTTGTGATTAGGCAACACAAAAGAAACGGTCAGCCGGATCAAGGTGTGTGCAATGTACAGCATACAGTTCACTCGGATGAACTGTTTGTGATTACGCAACACAAAAGAAACGGTCAGCCAGATCAAGGTGTGTGCGATGTACGACATGTGGTTCACCCGGATGAACTGTTTGTGTTGAGACAATAGAACATAAACGGTTCAATATAACAAATACCATAAATATTTCAAGGTTCAAATTCAAAGATTACAATGCCCATATTCAAACATTGCAAGCTGCGTCATTTCTGAAAAGGGATCAACTGCTCACAAGTCATGTATGGGTTTGACACAATAACTTTCAATTGCTTTGCCATATGTTCTTCCCATATGAAGTTTGGCATTTTTGGAGGCACTTCCATTCCACAGTACCAGCCAGCTCTGATAATCACCATTGATCTTTCCTAATTAAATGCGTGTTCAACCTCAGTACACTCAGCACCTTTGCTCTGGCAAGAAAGAACCTGGCGAGTGTAATCTCCGGTGGGGTCCCTCGGTAGGAGTTCAAAGTAATATTTCAGAGATGCAGCTCCAGGCATTCGATGCAATTGTCATTATAAAAATCATCCGCCGGGACTAATATGCACTGCAAAAGAAGAGAACGTGTTAGTGCCTACATGCAGTTTTGAACACTGCTTCATGCCCATTTGCTTTGCAGGATTCGTAAAATGCACCAACGTGCCATCTTTGATCTGGCATGATTAACATGAGAATTTGATTACAATCTAGAAACATGTAGCCTTCTTCACAAGAGGTTGGATTGGATGAAAAATTCCCTAAGAAAACTAGTACAGATGAATCCAAAGGAGAAATGCTTATGGACGATTGTAACCATATGAATGAAGCAACCAATATGGGGTGGGGTGTATGTCCTAAAATCCTCCAAAATTCCTTTATAAATTGTAGTACATTGTCATTGTAATCTTGGGAAAAGGTGCAAAAAATTGAACTCCCTTATGGTTAACATTTAACAGGAAAGGAACATCACCTCAATATACAACATCTTCGGGCACGGAAAGCATCTCACGCAATTGAAAACTTGGTCCAGGTTGGGGACGACAGATTCTAGTGCCAAGACCTTCACTGTGCCCAGAGTCTGGGTGAAGCTTCGCTGGATGACAGACGAACATACATCTTCGAAACTAGAAATAACATTGAAATCAAGAAGGAGAGGTATATAAGGCGACTGTTGTACCTGAAAGTTGTAGTGTTTGACAGACGAGTGGCCCACCACTTTCAATTTCGGCGTAGAAATGACA
Organism: Triticum aestivum; assembly: GCF_018294505.1. Taxonomy (NCBI): domain Eukaryota; kingdom Viridiplantae; phylum Streptophyta; class Magnoliopsida; order Poales; family Poaceae; genus Triticum; species Triticum aestivum. The sequence goes on from NC_057814.1 coordinate 159,355,199, forward strand.
TTGATTCTTGTTGGACCTTGTTGATCAACTACAAGTAATCTCTCAAGTGAAGGTGTGTCCTGGATGACCATATTGCGGTCCAGCTTTTGTGATCTCTCGTTGCAGCACCAGCAACACACATAAATAGTCCGGAGAGTCCTGGAGGTGATGTGCAAGGTACTCGACCAATTCATTGCCTGAAGATGAAGGAACTCGAGTGCAGTACAGCCGCGGAGCAGGCGCTCCATGTCATCCTTTGGGATGCGGGCGGCGACGAGCTCGAGGTGCTTTAGTCGTGGTAGAAAAAGAGCGGGCGCGTCATTAAGGGGGGATGGCAGTTCATGAACTTGGCGAGGCGCAGCGTGGGCGCAAAGCAGAGCGCGGACGTTGCCAGCAAGCGCATATGCCCATCATTATAACTTACCTTCTCGAGCTGATCTATGGCACGGGATCGGAACCACTCGTCAAGCTTGGCTCGGTCCTTGCCATTGGAACGGAACTTGGCTGCGATAAGGCCTTTGATTGGGCCATTGTGACTGCCGAGGATCTAGGAGAACGCATCCAAGCTTTGGCAATAGCCATGGCAGAGCTTGTGGGCGTCGAGGAGGTCGACAGGGGTGTGGAGCCACAGGGTGCACCACCGCCGAGAAAGGGCAGCTGTCCTCGCCCGATATTTGATTGGGAGGAGGGATATGATGACTATCAACATATCATCAGGGAGATTGTTGATGAAGTCTAGGCCTGCTGGAGTCGCTTGCGGTTCTTTATCGACCCGCCTCCGCTTGTTGGCAGCCTCTTTCTCCAACTCGTCGGCAGGGACAGAAACCTCTGTCTCCATATTCACGCCGTGCTCCGGTGCTTCAGCAGCCCCGATGTCGCCACTCCCTCCGATGGGGCGCTTCGGCGGCATCCTCATACACTGACGGCTTTGAGGACTCAGAGCGGCGTCGAGGATGCGGGCGGAGAGAGAGAGGAATTGTGTGTGTGGCGATGATCGGGGGTGCGGCCGCTCGGCGGCGCCGTTAATATAGACCAGTGGGAGCGAGGCGGGCGGTGGTCCAAGGCTGTCTCGCTTCCCGTTGAGAACGACTGCTTAATCTCTAGCATGAATGAAATCTATGCTTAATTACTGAATTTTAGTTGCAAAAAATAGATAGTGCTATTGATTTTTAGCTTCATATTTTCACAAATCGCAGTGTCTCTTGGCATAGCGCCGAAGTCTGGCTTTAATTTGCATACAGTAATCTGAACCGTTTGCGTTGAAGAGATGCACCGATCCTGTGTTGAACAACTTGTACGCTTCCCGGTGAGCCTGCGCACCGGACTGCACTCACACGCCTCCCGTTCAGTCAAGCAACTGCCACATGGCACCTCCTATAGCCATTAAAACCAAGACACGTGGCGTCACATGAATGGTTAACCGAACACACACGGTTTGAATTATACAAACGTTTGAGATATTAAAGTGGCAGCTATTTTTTTCAAAATGACTTTGTTGGTTGTCATTATTCGAGTGCGCCTTCTCTCAAAATGGACACGAAAAATACCACAGCATGTTGGGTGCCCTTCCATGATAGCATGCCAAGTTTCATGAATTTCAGACGACTTTTTGATTTACTAGAATTTAAAAACAAAGTATCTCAACACTTTGCCAGCAATCAACGGTGCCCTGGTGTTTGAAATTCATTCCCATTTCTTGCATGCACCCAAGGACACATATTTTATTTTCAACCAATTTATATGCACTAGAGCATGTGGATGTAGTTCAAATTTGAATTATGCACATAAATGCATTGAAAACTCAGATAATGCATAAAATGTCCAAACGAACCCTGAAAAATCACAAAAATTCACACAACACTCATGTTGTTCTATGTTGACCCGAGAATTTTTTTTGAAAGCAATACGAGTCAATGGATATCATTTCGTCCCCAAAGGTGGGGCGTTCCCTACCGAAAACCATCATGCTTGTTGTGAGAAGCTCCGGTTTGTGAGAAGCATATACTCAAACCTGCCCGAAATGGGACAATTTTTTTACCACGGCATGTTGATGCCGCTCCATGATAGCATGCCAAGTTTCATGAATTACAGATGAGTTTTGGATTTACTAGAATTTAAAAACCAGGCATCTCAATGTTTTGCCGGCAATCAATGGTGCCTTGGTGTTTGAAACTCATTCCCATTTCTTGCATGGGACCTAAGCAAGCACCCAAGGACACAGATTTGATTTTTCAACCAATTTATATGCACTGGAACATGTGCATGTAGTTCAAATTTGAATTATGCACATAAATGCACTGAAAACTCAGTTAATGCATAAAAATGTCCAAACGAACCCCGAAAAATCACAAAAATTCACACAACACTCCTGTTGTTCTATGTTGACACGAGAGAAAATTTTGAAAGCAATAAGAGGCAATGGATATCGTTTCGTCCCCAAAGGTGGGGCGTTCCCTACCGAAAACCATCATGCTTGTTGTGAGAAGCTCCGGTTTATGAGAAGCATATACCCAAACTTGCCCCAAATGGGGCAAATTTTTTACCACGACATGTTGATGCTGCTCCATGATAGCATGGCAAGTTTCATGAATTTCAGACAAGTTTTGGATTTACTAGAATTTAAAAACCAGGCATCTCAATGTTTTGCCGGCAATCAACGGTGCCCTAGTGTTTGAAATTCATTCCCATTTCTTGCATGGGACCTAAGCATGCACCCAAGGGCACAGATTTGATTTTTAACCAATTTATATGCACTGGAGCATGTGCATGTAGTTCAAATTTGAATTATGCACATAAACGCATTGAAAACTCAGTTAATGCATAAAAATGTCCAAACGAATCCCGAAAAATCACAAGAATTCACACAACACTCCTGTTATTCTATGTTGACACGGGAAAAAAATTGAAAGCAATAAGAGGCAATGGATATCATTTCGTCCCCAAAGGTGGGACGTTCCCTACCGAAAACCATCATGCTTGCTGTGAGAAGCTCCGGTTTGTGAGAAGCATATACCCAAACCTGCCCCAAATGGGACAAAAAATTTACCACGGCATGTTGATGCCGCTCCTTGATAGCATGCCAAGTTTCATGAATTTCAGACGAGTTTTGGATTTACTAGAATTTAAAAACCAGGGATCTCAATTTTTGCGGCCGAGTGACGGTGGCAGGGTGCTTGACATTCATTCCCATTTCTTGCATGGGACCTAAGCATGCACCCAAGGACAAAGATTTGATTTTTCAACCAATTTATATGCACTGGAGCATGTGCATGTAGTTCAAATTTGAATTATGCATAGAAATGCATTGAAAACTCACTTAATGCATAAAATGTCCAAACGAACCTTGAATAATTCCAATTGTTTTATGACACACTTATAGTTGCATGATCACTGCAGATAAAAGGTTTAGCAATTCAAACACCGTCCATGGCCACTGTGACCCCGTTATGTAATTCAAATCAAGACGAAAAATCAAGTAGATCCCAGACAGTTTATTATAACCAACCATGTGAGATGCAGCATAAAATATCTTGGAGCACCATGAGAAAGTGCGACGGCTATAGTCCACAGCCCGCTCTGAATAAGGTACCGTGTCTGATGACACTTTGCGCGCCAATTTTTTGGCTGAAGCGATTCCAAATTTTCGGCTTCCCCGGAAATATCTATCTCCCCGCCACCTCCCCTTACCAAAAGCCACATTTCCCCTCTTTCCACCTTCCTTTCCAAGTTGAAACCTTCAGTCCTTGCTTGCAGCGCCTCCGCCTCCTCGCCGGTGACCCTCCTTCACGCTACTTGGCCTCGCCTATCCAGGCAGGTAATCCACACCCGACCCCCATCCTCCTCCTCCTTCCACATCCCACATGCCCCGACCGCGGGCGCGAGCGCGACACCTTCCACCCAAATCACCGACCCCTCCACCAAATAAGCGCCGCCCTAAGCCATGGTGCACGCAGTATAGCCAGGACCTCAAGGAGCATTTGGCAGTAGAGAAGCAAATCGCGGCCGCACGCGCGGATGAAGTCGCGATGGCTGCCATTCGTGCCTTCCCCCAGATCTTGGAGGAGCACCTCGCCGTCGAGGCCACCGTTGACGCCTCGCGCGCCAACGCCGCGACACGATTGGCTGCTTTAAATGACAGTTCGTGGCGTTTTCTCGAGGACACTGATAACCCACAAGTATAGGGGATCGCAACAGTTTTCGAGGGTAGAGTATTCAACCCAAATTTATTGATTCGACACAAGGGGAGCCAAAGAATATTCTCAAGTATTAGCAGTTGAGTTGTCAATTCATCCACACCTGGATAACTTAGTATCTGCAGCAAAGTATTTAGTAGCAAAGTAGTATGGAAGTAACGGTAACGGTGGCAAACGTAACAGTGATAGTTTTGTAGTGATTGTAACGGCAGCAATAGAAAAGTAAAGCGAAGAATAACATGTGAAAAGCTCGTAGGCATTGGATCGGTGATGGAGAAATATGCTGTATGCGATTATTCATGCAACAGTTATAACATAAGGTGACACAGAACTAGCTCCAATTCATCAATGTAATGTAGGCATGTATTCCGAATATAGTCATACGTGCTTATGGAAAAGAACTTGCATGACATCCTTTGTCCTACCCTCCCATGGCAGCGGGGTCCTATTGGAAACTAAGGGATATTAAGGACTCCTTTTAATAGAGTACCGGACCAAAGCATTAAAACATAGTGAATACATGAACTCCTCAAACTATGGTCATCACCGGGAGTGGTCCCGATTATTGTCACTTCGGGGTTGCCGGATCATAACACATAGTAGGTGACTATAGACTTGCAAGATAGGATCAAGAACTCACATATATTCATGAAAACATAATAGGTTCAGATCTGAAATCATGGCACTCGGGCCCTAGTGACAAGCATTAAGCATAGCAAAGTCATAGCAACATCAATCTCAGAACATAGTGGATACTAGGGATCAAACCCTAACAAAACTAACTCGATTACATGATAAATCTCATCCAACCCATCACCGTCCAGCAAGCCTACGATGGAATTACTCACGCACGGCGGTGAGCATCATGAAATTGGTGATGGAGGATGGTTGATGATGACGATGGCGACGGATTCCCCTCTCCGGAGCCCCGAACGGACTCCAGATCAGCCCTCCCAAGAGAGATTAGGGCTTGGCGGCGGCTCCGTATCGTAAAACGCGATGAATCCTTCTCTCTGATTTTTTTCTCCCCGAACGTGAATATATAGAGTTGGAGTTGAGGTCGGTGGAGCACCAGGGGGCCCACGAGGCAGGGGGCGCGCCCAGGGGGTAGGCGCGCCCCCACCCTCGTGGACAGGGTGTGGGCCCCCTGGCCTTGATTCTTTCGCCAATATTTTTTATTAATTCCAAAAATAATCTCCGTTGATTTTCAGGTCATTCCGAGAACTTCTATTTCTGCACAAAAATAACACCATGGCAATTCTGCTGAAAACAGCGTCAGTCCGGGTTAGTTCCATTCAAATCATGCAAGTTAGAGTCCAAAACAAGGGCAAAAGTGTTTGGAAAAGTAGATACGACGGAGACGTATCAACTCCCCCAAGCTTAAACCCTTGCTTCCTCAAGCAATTCAGTTGATAAACTGAAAGTGATAAAGAAAAACTTTTACAAACTCTGTTTGCTCTTGTTGTTGTAAATATGTAAAGCCGACATTCAAGTTTTCAGCAAAGATTATGAACTAACTATATTCACAATAACACTTAGGTCTCATGTTTATTCATGTCAATGGCATAATCAACTAGCGAGCAATAATAATAAATCTCGGATGACAACACTTTCTCAAAACAATCATAATATGATATAACAAGATGGTATCTCGCTAGCCCTTTCTGAGACCGCAAAACATAAATGCAGAGCACCTTTAAAGATGAAGGACTGACTAAACATTGTAATTCATGGTAAAAGAGATCCAGTCATAGTCATACTCAATATAAATTAATAGTAATAGATGCAAATGAGAACGGTGCTCTCCAGCTAGTGCTTTTTAATAAGAGGGTGATGACTCAACATAAAAGTAAATAGATAGGCCCTTCGCAGAGGGAAGCAGGGATTTGTAGAGGTGCCAGAGCTCAATTTTGAAATAGAGGTAAATAATATTTTGAGCGGCATGCTTTCATTGTCAACATAACAACCGAGAGATCTCGATATCTTCCATGCTACACACATTATAAGCGGTTCCCAAACAGAATGGTAAAGTATATACTCCCCCTCCACCAACAAGCATCAATCCATGGCTGGCTCAAAACAACGAGTGCCTCCAACTAACAAGAGTCCCGGGGGAGTTTTGTTTGCAATTATTTCAATTTGATTTGCATAAAGCATGGGACTGGGCATCCCGGTGACCAGCCATTTTCTCGTGAGTGAGGAGCGGAGTCCACTCCTCTTGAGAATAACCCGCCTAGCATGGAAGATACAAACAGCCCTAGTTGATACATGATCTATTCGAGCATACAAAACAGAATTTCATTTGAAGGTTTAGAGTGTGGCACATACAAATTTACTTGGAACGGCGGGTAGATACCGCATTATAGGAAGGTATAGTGGACTCATATGGAATAACTTTGGGGTTATGGAAGTGGATGCACAAGCAGTATTCCCGCTTAGTACAAGTGAAGGCTAGAAAAAGACTGGGAAGCGACCAACTAGAAAGCGACAACAATCATGAACATGCATTAAAATTAATAAACATTGAGTGCAAGCATGAGTAGGATATAATCCACCATGAACATAAATATCGTGAAGGCTATGTTGATTTTGTTTCAACTACATGTGTGAACATGTGCCAAGTCAAGTCACTTGAATCATTCAAAGGAGGATACCACCCTACCATACCACATCACAACCATTTTAATAGCATGTTGGCACGCAAGGTAAACCATTATAAACTCCTAGGAAATTAAGCATGGCATAAGCAACTATAATCTCTAATTGTCATTGCAAACATGTTTATTCATAATAGGCTGAGTCAGGAACGATGAACTAATCATATTTACAAAAACAAGAGAGGTCGAGTTCATACCAGCTTCTCTCATCTCAATTAGTCCATCATATATCGTCATTATTGCCTTTCACTTGCACGACTGAACGATGTGGATAATAATAATAGTGCACGTGCATTGGACTAAGCTGGAATTTGCAGGCATTCAATACAAAGGAGAAGACAAGGTAATATGGGCTCTTGGTTAAATCAACAATAATGCATATAAGAGCCACTTCAACATTTTTATTATGGTCTTCTCCTCTCGACCCCCAAAGAAAAGAAAAGAAATAAAACTATTTACACGGGAAAGCTCCCAACAAGCAAAAGAAGAACGAGAAATCTTTTTGGGTTTTCTTTTATTATTATTATTACTACTACAAGCATGGAAAGTAAACTAGCTAGAAGCTACAACTATTTTTTTTGTTTTTCTTAAGGTTTATCAAACACACAAGAAGAAAGTGAGAAAAAGAAAATAAACTAGCATGGATATTAATGTGAAAAAGTATGAGCACCGACAACTAGAATGAGTGTGTGAGCATGAATGTAATGTCGGAGAGAAATACGTACTCCCCCAAGCTTTGGCTTTTGGCCTAAGTTGGTCTACTGCCACGGCTAGCCCGGCGGATATCCAAAGTTATAGTTGGGATCATACTGAGATGCAGCAGCTATTGCCTCAGAGCTGCTGCTTGGAGGCGGGCTATCTCCGTCCTCCTCTTATACTCGTTCACCTCCTCCCTGGTTATAATAAATCTCCCTTTTGTCTGAAAGTCAAAGAAAGTAGGAGCAGGGAGAGCAACATGGAAAATGCGGCGCCTGTCAAACATTAGTCGGTACTGGAGAGGTTGTTCGTTCCTCTCAATAAACTGGTGGCGAACCATAGCCTCATATCCTAGATAAGTGGGAGGCAATTCCATATCGTTTTCTTGTATGGGTATCTCAAGAAAATTAGCCACACGGGTTGCATAAATTCCCCCAAAAAAGTCTCCACTTAAAGCATTATTATGCAACCTCCGTGCAACAATAGCCCCCAAGTTATATTGTTTATCTCCTAAAACAGCACTTCTAAGAACACTAAGATCAGGGACACACATGTGGCATGCTTCATCCTTACCATTTATGCACCTACCTATGAAGAGAGCAAAATAATGTATAGCAGGAAAATGAATGCTCCCTATGGTAGCTTGTGTTACATCTCTAGACTCCCCCACTGTAATACTAGCAAGAAAATCTCTAAACTCATATTTGCGAGGTTCACTAATACTACCCCATTGTGGAAGTTTGCAAGCAGTACTAAAATCCTCTAAGTCCATAGTGTAAGATTGGCCATAGATATCAAATAGGACAGTGTGAGAATTACGTGAAGACGAAAATTTGAACCTTCTCACAAAGGAATCACTTAGGTGATAGTATTGAGGGCACTTATCTTGCATGAAGCCCTCGAGTTCTGCATTACGCACATATGCGTCAAATTCCTCTTTAATTCCTGCTTGGACCATGAAATCTTCTGACGGCCATTCACAAGGCCGCACTTGAGCGTCCCTCGGTGGTTCATCGCCTGCATCGCGTATTGTGGGCATGGGTCCTTGCTTCCTTGAAGAACCACCTTGATACATTTTGGTAAACATTTTTCTTCCTCTGAAAAATTTCTGAAATTTTTAGTAACTCAAAATAAAAGTGAACCAAACTCAACAAAATTGATAGCAACTACTCCCACAAGTGCCTAGAGACTATATCATGCATTAGAACTACTTGGAACCATATAAATTTGACATGCAAGATCAAGGACAGGGTCACCTAGGCAGCAAAAATTTGCAATGAATAAAGCACTAGAACAAAAACTAATTGGACAATTGGGGGAGTCACATACCGAAGAACAATCCCCCAAAGCAGTTTTGTGAGTGGAGATTTGAGCAAGGAGATCGAAAATCGCAGCAAAATGAGCTAGAACTCGTGCTTGAGCTGGTTGGTGATTTTTTTTGGGGAGGAAGAAGGAGTGTGTGGTGGCTGGAATAAGTGGAGGGGAGCCAACATGGGCCCACGAGGCAGGGGATGCGCCTAGGGGGGTGGGCACGCCCTGGACCCTCGTGGCCAGGTTCTTGCTCCCCCTACTGTGTTCTCAATGCCAAATATTCTCAAATATTCTAGATAAAATCATATTTCATTTTCAGGGCATTTGGAGAACTTTTATTTTCGGGGATTTTTTTATTGCAAGGATGATTCAGAAAACAGACAGAATATACTATTTTTGCTTTATTTAATCAAAATAACAGAAAGTAAAAGGAGGGTACAGAAGGTTGTGCTTTCTAACTTCATCCATCTCATACTCATCAAAAGGAATCTACTAACAAGGTTGATCAAGTCTTGTTAACAAACTCATTCCGAATAACATGGAACCGGAGAAATTTTGAATAACACTATGTTACCTCAACGGGGATATGCACATCCCCAACAATAAGAATATCATATCTCTTTTGACAGTAGGAAGAGGAAATTCAAAACCTCCAATAATAATCGATGGAATTTTTCCAATAGAATTGATACTGTGGACTTGAGGTTGTTTCCTCGTAAAGTGTACCGTATGCTCATTACCATTAACATGAAAAGTGACATTGCCTTTATTACAATGAATAACAGCCCCTGCAGTATTCAAAAAGGGTCTTCCAAGAATAATAGACATACTATCGTCCTCGGGAATATCAAGAATAACAAAGTCCGTTAAAATAGTAACGTTTGCAACCACAACAGGCACATCCTCACAAATGCCGATAGGTATAGCAGTTGATTTATCAGCCATTTGCAAAGATATTTCAGTAGGTGTCAACTTATTCAAATCAAGTCTACGATATAAAGAGAGAGGCATAACACTAACATCGGCTCCAAGATCACATAAAGCAGTTCTAACATAGTTTCTTTAATGGAGCATGGTATAGTTGGTACTCCTGGATCTCCAAGTTTCTTAGGTATTCCACCCTTAAAAGTATAATTAGCAAGCATGGTGGAAATTTCAGCTTCTGGTATCTTTCTTTTATTTGTAACAATATCTTTCATATACTTAGCATAAGGATTCATTTTAAGCATATCAGTCAAACGCATACACAAGAAGATAGGTCTAATCATTTCAGCAAAGCGCTCAAAATCCTCATCATCCTTTTTCTTGGATGGTTTGGGAGGAAAAGGCATGGGTTTCTGAACCCATGGTTCTCTTTCTTTACCGTGCTTCCTAGCAACAAAGTCTCTCTTATCATAACGTTGATTCTTTGATTGTGGGTTATCAAGATCAACAGCAGGTTCAATTTCTACATCATTGTTATTGCTAGGTTGAGCATCAACATGAACATCATCATTAACATTATCACTAGGTTCATGTTCATTACCAGATTGTGTTTCAGCATCAGAGATAGAAATATCATTGGGATTCTCAGGTGTGTCAACAACAGGTTCACTAGAAGCATGCAAAGTCCTATCATTTTTCTTTTTCTTCTTCTTAGAAGGACTAGGTGCATCAACATTATTTCTCTGAGAATCCTGCTCAATTCTCTTAGGGTGACCCTCAGGATACAAAGGTTCCCGAGTCACTTTACCCCCTCTAGTTGCAACTCTAACAGCAAAGTCATTATTCTTACTATTCAATTCATTGAGCAAATCATTCTGAGCTTTAAGTACTTGTTCTACTTGAGTGGTAACCATAGAAGCATGTTTACTAATGAGTTTAAGTTCACCTTTAACTCTAGACATATAATCACCCAAGTGTTCAATCATATAAGCATTGCGTTTCAGTTGTCTACCAAAATAAGCATTAAAATCTTCTTGCTTAACCATAAAGTTATCAAACTCATCCAAACATTGGCTAGCAAACTTAGCAGGAGGGATTTCAGCTTTATCATATCTATAGAGAGAGTTTACCTTTACTACCTGTGTCGGGTTATCAAGACCGTGTGTTTCTTCAATAGGTGATGAATTAAGACCATGTATTTCTTCAATAGGAGGTAAATTCTTAACATCTTCAGCTTTTATACCTTTTTCTTTCATAGATTTCTTTGCCTCTTGCATATCTTTAGGACTGAGAAATAGAATACCCCTTTTCTTCGGAGTTGGCTTAGGAGTTGGTTCAGGAAGTGTCCAATTATTTTCATTAGTCAACATATTATTCAATAGAATTTCAGCTTGATCAACTGTTCTTTCCCTGAAAACACAACCAGCACAACTATCCAGGTGGTCTCTGGAAGCATCGGTTAGTCCATTATAAAAGATATCAAGTATTTCATTTTTCTTGAGAGGATGATCAGGCAAAGCATTAAGTAATTGGAGAAGCCTCCCCCAAGCTTGTGGGAGACTCTCTTCTTCAATTTGCACAAAATTATATATTTCCCTTAAAGCAGCTTGTTTCTTATGAGCAGGGAAATATTTAGCAGAGAAGTAATAAATCATATCCTGGGGACTACGCACACAACCAGGATCAAGAGAATTAAACCATATCTTAGCATCACCCTTTAATGAGAACGGAAATAATTTAAGGATATAATAGTAGCGAGTTTTCTCATCATTAGTGAACAGGGTAGCTATATCATTTAATTTAGTAAGATGTGCCACAACAGTTTCAGATTCATAGCCATAAAAAGGATCAGATTCAACCAAAGTAATTATCTCAGGATCAACAGAGAAATCATAATCCTTATCAGTAACAAAGATAGGTGAAGTAGCATAAGCAGGATCATATTTCATTCTAGCATTCAGAGATTTTTCTTTCAGCTTAGCTAATAATTTCTTAAGATCACTTCTATCATTGCAGGCAACAAAGTCTCTAGCAGTTTCTTCATCCATAACATAACCCTCAGGCACAACAGGCAATTCATATCTAGGGGGAGAATCTTCATCATCACTTTCATCAATATTATCAGTTTCAATAATTTCATTCTCTCTAGCCCTAGCAAGTTGTTCATCAAGAAATTCACCAAGTGGCACAGTAGTATCAAGCATAGAAGTAGTTTCATCATAAGTATCATGCATAGCAGAAGTGGCATCATCAATAACATGCGACATATCAGAATTAATAGCAGAAGCAGGTTTAGGTGTCGCAAGCTTACTCAAAACAGAAGGTGAATCAAGTGCAGAGCTAGATGGCAGTTCCTTACCTCCCCTCATAGTTGAGGGAAAAATCTTAGTTCTTTCGTCTTTCAAGTTCCTCATAGTGACCAGCAGATATAAATCCCAAGTGACTCAAAGAATAGAGCTATGCTCCCCGGCAACGGCGCCAGAAAATGGTCTTGATAACCCACAAGTATAGGGGATCGCAACAGTTTTCGAGGGTAGAGTATTCAACCCAAATTTATTGATTCGACACAAGGGGAGCCAAAGAATATTCTCAAGTATTAGCAGTTGAGTTGTCAATTCAACCACACCTGGATAACTTAGTATCTGCAGCAAAGTATTTAGTAGCAAAGTAGTATGGAAGTAACGGTAACGGTGGCAAAAGTAACAGTGATAGTTTTGTAGTGATTGTAACAGGCAGCAACGGAAAAGTAAATAAGCGAAGAACAATATGTGAAAGCTCGTAGGCATTGGATCGGTGATGGAGAATTATGCCGGATGCGATTATTCATGCAACAGTTATAACATAGGGTGACACAGAACTAGCTCCAATTCATCAATGTAATGTAGGCATGTATTCCAAATATAGTCATACGTGCTTATGGAAAAGAACTTGCATGACATCTTTTGTCCTACCCTCCCGTGGCAGCGGGGTCCTATTGGAAACTAAGGGATATTAAGGCCTCCTTTTAATAGAGTACCGGACCAAAGCATTAACACATAGTGAATACATGAACTCCTCAAACTACGGTCATCACCGGGAGTGGTCCCGATTATTGTCACTTCGGGGTTGCCGGATCATAACACATAGTAGGTGACTATAGACTTGCAAGATAGGATCAAGAACTCACATATATTCATGAAAACATAATAGGTTCAGATCTGAAATCATGGCACTCGGGCCCTAGTGACAAGCATTAAGCATAACAAAGTCATAGCAACATCAATCTCAGAACATAGTGGATACTAGGGATCAAACCCTAACAAAACTAACTCGATTACATGACAAATCTCATCCAACCCATCACCGTCCAGCAAGCCTACGATGGAATTACTCACGCACGGCGATGAGCATCATGAAATTGGTGTGGAGGATGGTTGATGATGACGATGGCAACGGATTCCCCTCTCCGGAGCCCCGAACGGACTCCAGATCAGCCCTCCCAAGAGAGATTAGGGCTTGGCGGCGGCTCCGTATCGTAAAACACGATGAATCCTTCTCTCTGATTTTTTCCTCCCCGAACGTGAATATATAGAGTTAGAGTTGAGGTCGGTGGAGCACCAGGGGGCCCACGAGGCAGGGGGCGCGCCTAGGGGGTAGGCGCGCCCCCACCCTCGTGGACAGGGTGTGGGCCCCCTGGCCTTGATTCTTTTTCCAATATTTTTTATTAATTCCAAAAATAATCTCCGTTGATTTTAAGGTCATTCCGAGAACTTATATTTCTGCACAAAAATAACACCATGGCAATTCTGCTGAAAACAGTGTCAGTCCGGGTTAGTTCCATTCAAATCATGCAAGTTAGAGTCCAAAACAAGGGCAAAAGTGTTTGGAAAAGTAGATACGACGGAGATGTATCAGTCATCGTCGGGGCCTTCGACGAAGACTACGAGGTGTTTTCTTAGTGTGCACGTGCTTATCTCATCTTGAGAGCTAGCAGGTTGGTGCCCGGAGCGGCTCAGGCAACTCACCACTACAACGAGGGCACCCACGATGCAGAGGCCTCGCCCTCTTCCATGTCCAAGGAGCCAATCGTCGTCGATATCTCCGACAATGAGGAGTAGCTTGTCTTATTAGCTCACTATAAGTACCCATGTTCAGTTTGCTAGCTACTACCGTTGCTTAACAAAATCTAGTGAATTGTGCTATCTACTTTTACCAAGCAATCTTCTGCTATAGTGTATATGTTCTATATGTCGTACAATGTGGTGTTTAATTAACTGCTTGGTTCAATTCTGCAAATGTGATGTTCAATTCTTCAGGGTGCAATGTTTCCAAGTTGTTAAGCATGCTTGGTTTGGTTAACTGTCTGATCTTCTATTAGGAGTATGTTATATTGTTCAATTGGTGTTTAGTTAACTTCTTGGTTCATTTGTTGTGGCTTGGTTCACTTGTTGTGGTGTTTAGTTAACTGCTTGGTTCAATTCTGCAATGCGATGTTCAATTGTTGTGGCTGCATTCTATTATTGTATACCATGTGAGGAATAAATCGAATTTGGCTGTACTAAATACATGAGAAACAAATACAATTGCTATATTTCCAAGTTGTTAAGCATGCTTGGTTTGGTTAACTGTCTGATCTTCTATTAGGAGTATGTTATATTATGCAATGTGGTGCTCAGTTAACTGCTTGGTTCAATTTTGCAATGCGATTTTCAATTGTTGTGGCTGCATTCTGTTATTGTATACCATGTGAGGAATAAATTGAATTTGGCTGCACTTAATACATGAGAAACATATACAAGTGCTATATTTCCTAGTTCTTAATCATGCTTGGTTTGGATAAATGGGTTTTCCATGTGGCTTTAATTAATCTAATGAATCTGCAATGTGCTTATTTTTCATCAACATATTTTACTGATAGCATGCGAACCCTTACTTAACCTGATGACTAACTACCTTATATGTGTTGCAGGGAAACAATGGGAACACTGAGGTTTACAAGATGGTACTAACTATTATACCTTGCCTTTTTTATTCTTTTGCCCCGTTTCCAATATAGACAAGATATTTATGCACATCCTTGTTTTCAGGGTTCACTGATGATTACCTCTCAAACCACCTCTGTGGTCAGGAGGCGAAGAAAGTCTTCATACAACACCCACGGTTCAATATTGAAGTGTTCCTAAAGAGGTCGAAGGATGGACGGTCAATCATCCACAGGCACTGGCCTAAAGTTGCAAAGACCTTCAACATGAATGGAGGCTCAATATTCACCTTCCACTTCAGTACTTTTCCAGATGAGATGCATCTCTCTATGTACCGTCTATGATGCTAATTTCGAAAGGTTCTAGATGTTGCATGTGAAACTTGCTGTTGGTGCGGTTGTGTAATGGGGTAGATGAGTGCTGAAGCTATATCATATTGTACTCCGATGTATTTCAATTATGAAATCCTGCTTTCTTAATATGGAAATGGAATATATCATGTGCTTAATATGAATGTCAATTAGATTAGTAAATGGATTATTAATAATAGGCTAATTAGCTTGCTAATTGGGTTTTCCTATTGCAAACAGTTAATGAGAAAACACCGTGGGCTATGACCTCACGCAACGCACACAGTTTCTAGGAATAAACCGTGTTGGATCAATGAACAATCACACACGACATTCTCTTCAAAACTGTTTGCGTTACGCCACCTTGCGCAAACGTTTTCCATGTAGTGACTGTGTGGGATGTATATACGAACGAAAACGTTTAGTGGTGACTGACTGTGTGGGATGTACTTACGACCGCAAATGATTTCCCCTGTATAATTGTACTTTTTTGAGAACTACTATATGTATTTCTGTATTTGAGTGCTCGTCGGTCGCACACGACCTCGTTTTGCCGATCGTGTGTGCCAGGAGGGCATATCCCCAACGGTTTCTGGGTCGTGTGGGAAGGACCCCCCCTATCGTCCACACTCACTTGGCGACGGTTCCGAATGCCGTCGTGGAAAGGGGTTAAAAACCGTTTGTTTAGGACCGACGCGTACCAGTGTTTAACTGATTTTCTAGCCATTTAATGACCGTAATTCAAATTTGAACTACATCTACATGCAACGCCTAACCATAACGGTTTGAAAAGTCATATTTTTGTGTACTTGTGTGCGAGTTAAAAAATCATCAGACGATGTAAATATCTGGTGTTCAAAACAGAATGTAAAGATCTGGCAAGACAACCGGCCCCAACACGATTGGCACTCTATCTCATGGCTTGAAGTTTGGTAGGTGAGTGGCGGGGATCATTAATAAGACACGGTTCTGCATTGAAAACCGTCAGCTATTATGTTCACACACGGATTTCGACGCGGGAATCGTGTGTAATTCAAACTACAGTACTCGTAAATTCCGGCGACCGGCGTGTGTACTGTCCCCATCGATCTAGATTCTGGCCGCCAATAATTACTACCTTGCTCACGTCGTCTCGCCTACATTCTCATCTACATCCTCCCCTCGCTTGCCCTCTCTGTCTCTCTCTCTCTCAAATCTCTGCCATGGCGCCGCTGGTCTGCCCACACGCCGATGAGGTGTCGCCGCCCCCGAGGACGCTCACTCGAATAGCAGCGACGAGGACCCCTACGCGCCGCCGGACGAGGTTGCGCCGGACCCCCAAATTTGGATTGGTTTTGGAGCCAGTACAATATTTGTCTGTGGAAGACGCTGCCGCTGGCTGAGAAAGCCAGGCAAGTGGTGTTGAAGAAGGAGATAGCGGAGGAGGAAGCCAGGTACCAGGCGGCTTGTGAAGCCCGTGATGCCGCCTAGAAAAAGGAGGCGGCCGAGCTTTGGGGGCGGGCGCGTCGTCGTGTCGAGGAGGTGTACAAAGACGGGTACTTCGCGAGGAAGGTCATAGGCGCTGGGCGCCTCATCGCTGCGTGGAGGTGGGCCGATGAGCTCCAGCGTGCCACCGACGAGGAGCTCCGGTGGGCACCCAACGAAATGGCAAGATCGTTCGCGCGCGTCCGCCAGCAAGAGGCAGATCGGTACGTCAAGCGTTGCGAGGCAGAGGAGGTGGAGTACTGCCTCCACACTAGGAAGATGCCGCGCACCAGGGAGCTGCTGGCGAGGGGTTGCCGGAATACTGGCCCCAGGAGGGATTATTAGTTTTAGTATTGTTCGTTTTCAATTTTATGCATTGTACCTAGTAGTTAAGTATCATCACGTATATGTGATGATATTATATATACTAGTTGAATGCCCGTGCGTTGCAACGGGGTGATAAAAAGACATATAAACACATATTAGACAGTTGTTCTAAATCAGAAATATGTGTCCAACTTGATTGCACATGATTTCCATTCCTAAGTGACAACAACTTCGCCACTTGTTTTACCTTGTACTAAAGACGGGGCAAACCTTCGATGGCTTAATGTGGTTCAACCCGTGAAAACATCACACTACTAATAATTACTCCCTCTGTCCCATAATATAAGACGTTTTGCAAACTAACATAATTTGTAAAAACGTCATATATTGTGGGACGGAGGGAGTAGATTACTATTGAAATCACATGTTATGCTTTACATAGATTTGAAGATGTATAGAGAATGGGCCCGTGAAAACATCACAAAACACATGGTGATGCTTTTCATAGATTGGAAGTTGTATAGTGAATGGGCCCGTGAAAACATCGTACAAGTAATAAAATAGGTTTTTAGTTGTATGAGAAATCGATAATATAACCAATTCAAAAAAGAGGGTATCATAAATTTGAACCATTTATAGAAGAGCAGCTAGCGTTATTATTTATTACAAATATCGGGACACGGAAGCATGAATCTTAATTGTCTCAATTATATTTTGTGCTTGGAGAGTCTCAGTATCATATTTGAAGTTCCGAATCAAGTTAAATGAAAAAATAGCTTATGACTAACATTAACTCCATAACTTGTAGAATTCATTGTTAGTGTTATGGGAATGACTATAAAAAGTTCAGTAAATATGGCTTAAACATAATAAATGAAGCGTACAAACATGCCAATGATTTCTTTGATATCAAATAAGGCACAAATAATGTTGCCCTAGAACATAAGTACATTCCATCTAGATGTGTGTGTAGACATACATGATACATGTCAAATGCTCCCTCAGTTCACAGAATAACTGCTTTGTTTCTTGCTTTGACTCAGCTCATGCGACCAGTCTTATCTCATAAACAAAAAACGGTCTAAACAAAAAAAGGATTTCCAAAATAGATCATACATAATTCTAGCAATTGCCAATAAATCGAGGCTTTTTACCAACTTGATGGTAAGAAATCCCGAGACCTGGAAATTCATTTCGTACAATTGAACCTTTTCAAAACTTTGTTGTACAAGTCAGACAAGAGCCTGAGCACTCTTAAAACCAGAGCCTTTTTTAGCTCCTTGGCATCATATATCTTCACATTGTCATAAAGTGGTATGTGTAAACATAACATGAAGCATCAGGAGGATATTATGATAGTTCACAAGAACATAAGATAAAAGAGATAAACAGGCTTACCTATGTCCTATAGCACAACTTGGCTTCTGAAAATTTTCTCCCACCAAAACACCGGAAAGCAAGTCACTGCTAGAGTATGGAATTTGCTTCTTAGAATCTTCAGATGTGTGTTCAGAAGCTCATGCAAAGAAGAGATCGATAAGAACCCGAGGAATAGAATAGCCTGAGGAAAAGAAGAGCCATCAAATTAATTATACAAGTATCTCACTTGTATTGTTTCTTTTTCTGGCCGCAGAAAACAAGTCACTCTTGAATGTCCTACATGAATGAAACTTTTTACAAATATAACTTCAAGAAGCTAAGCCGCTAAGATGTCATGTAAGAGAATAAATGACATAACAGGCGTCCCTCATAGCTCAAACACATACGTAATTCACAGATTTTCTTCTTCCTCCGAGACAGCAGGAAAGAAAGAAATACACTATGTATTCTTCACGGAATAAAAAATGTCAAAACTGACTAAGCTCATTTCAGTTAGTGGGCATGAAGAATATCTTTCGGTAAGAAATCTGTCTTTACAAAATCAATTGTAAAAGAAAGTCATTATACAGAAAAAATAACATTCCCTTGATAACTCCTGAACTTCAAATGTTTATCAGGCAATTGAGATCAGTTATACAGAATCAAATGAACTGATGGTGAAGGAAAACAAAAAAATGGAAGGCGCAAGAAACAAATCAAATGGTTTCATGAGAAAACCTTAGATAGATTGCAACACATGGAAAAAAATTATAAGAATTAAATTCTAAAAACAATTCTAGCCATAGGATAATTGGGTAGATTCACCAAAAAGGAGAAAAAGAAACCAAGAAAGTAAGCACATCCACTGTGAAGTATTGAAGTCTACAGGAAGAGCCAAGAACATCTGAATGGTACTGGATGGTTGCATGAGAATCTGAGCATGTGTATCCCTAGTTTTAGAAAGCAAAAGTGTGCTACTCAATGCTACTCTTGTTCACTTTACATCAACCTAAACAAAACACTTTGACTTGAAAAGGACTTGAAACATGTCTACTTCATTTCCGAATTAGTTAGTCTTTAGTTTAGATTAGTGAGGTATCACAGAAATATTGTCTTGTATCAGCATAAATTCCATTGCACAGTAATTAAGTAATGTTGGCTATGTGCTCGTATTTCATCTTAAGACTGAAAGTACAATTGTGTGTCGCTTCAACAGACATGCTGAAGAGGAAGATTGTAGTTACCAGTGCTGCCTTGTAGTACTTATAGATGTCCTCCATGTAGTCGACAACAGCTGGTTCATTGTGGCCATCGAGCTTGACGATATCATCCATGTAGGTGTCTTGCCAATAACACGCAGCCAGACTTCAAATTTGTAATAATGGTGTCCTCCCATATCACTGGTTTACAAGGGGAAAATACAACAGTCTCACTTCCATTTCCTAACAAAAAGAGCTGGCCAGATAAATTTCACAAATAGTATCCTTAAAAAATAGATAAATAATTTGTAATTCCACAGGAAATAATCCTTGTAGAATGCATACAGACCATAATTATCATTTATAATAATGTGTTCAGCAACTTTAGTTCTGCTATTACTGACACATGTTTCAATTAGTGAATAAGAAACTTAATGACGACACCGGTTGTTTGAGGATGAAAGTGTTATTTCACTCCATGGAACAATTGCTTCAATTCTTTCAAAATGGAAGAATACAACACAAGGGGTCAACATACTCTAAATCAGTCCGTACAATTTAAAATCTACATTCAGGCCATATTCAGTCAGTGTCTACCACCATGAAATTGCAGCTAGAAGCCAGCAAGTATGCTACAATGACTGAGAACTTGAACGATTGAGGGATAATGTAGAAAGATGCAAAGAACTAACCTCCAATTGGAAGGGCATGAAGATGCCAGCTTTTTCTCTGCTATATCTTCCTTAATATCTATTCGAGTGGCCATGTATGTTCCAAAGTTGAAGATAAAAGAAATTTAAAAATATGCAAATTGGCACGCATGTCCATTCCACTGAACATATGCAACCCATATCTGTAAAAAATAGAAATTTAGTACATGTTCATAAAGAATAAGTAACAACACATGATGGTCTCAATATCCAGTGTCTCATGTTGGATACATTCTTAAATATGTGCAGTTTCACACCTGAGCAGAACAAAATTAATTGACAGAGATGTGATGGCTCTAAATAGCAAAAATGGCTCACAAAATCTTACAAAACAAAAACTATGAGATTGTCTTGACAGACTACTATTTATAGTTCTCCTGTGATACAATCCTGGACCACACAAATGCCTTGTATTAAACCTAAAAGGTAAATGCTCTAAATAGGATCGTAGGAGAAAAGAAGAATAAGTAGATCCAGGATGCAGTGGTGTAAATGCACAATGTATGTGGGATATAGAGCTCTTTGCTTTATAGATAAAAACTCTAATGGTAAAGCCTCGTGAATCCTGATTCACTAGAGGTACACAAGTTGTAGGGCTAATAATGGGCTCGTCTAAAAGGGACATTTCACTATTTTTGTACCCTTTTTTCATCTAAATGGAAAATTACAATGTTTTATGCAAATAATTTACAGAAGGATTTAAGAACACACAAGTTAATTTTATTCTTGGAGAGGTGCGGACTGCAATAAAGGCTAAAGACCAGGGAGCTGGCGTTCGTATGGCGTTAGTTTGCTGGTATAACCAGCTGGAGTTAATCATCAGTTTTACAGTAAAATTTTGGACATAATAAGTGTTATCTCCAATAGATCGAAGATGATACACATCAGAATCCTTACTGGACCGCGCTTTGCAATTCGAAACGAAGACCTCCACCCCAAGGATCTTGCAGACCCTTATTCAAGCCCACCGTGCAACAACTGGAGCAGTGGAAGCATGAAGGTCCCTAACGGACGAAGACCTGCAGGCGGTGGTGCGTGGGGGGATCCGGCGGCGTGGCTTTCGCCCGGAGCCGATGTGGCGGTGGGATGCGACGGCTCTCCCCTGAGCTGAGCGCGGCAATGTCCACGGGAGGCGTTGAAGGCTGCGGTCGGCAGCGCCGCGTGGGTGCAACAAGAACTGCTCATGTTCGCAGAGAACAACGACCCAATATGCGATCGTGTCGGTGCCGAGGGATTATGAGGGAGGCGGTGGGAGAGGAGGAAGTCGCCAGAAGGGAAGCGGGCGAGCGGGGTGTGGCCGAGGTCCATTACCACCTCCACCAGCGCAGGAAGTCCGAGTGGTCCTTCACCCACCACCACAGATCCCCGAGGAGAAGCTCCAGTAGCCTGCACAGCTCCTTGAACCCCTCCAGCCCAGCGGACTTGCATTGCGCGGTGCACACGGGAGTGTGGCCCCACGTCACGGAGGAGAAGCGGCGGGTGTAGGGAGAGGGCGAAGGCGGGATGGGGTGAGGAAGAACCGGAGGTGGAGGTGGGGCGGCGGTGGCAGCAAGCGCGTTCCAGTGGAGGGAAAGAGATCTGGATGGGGAGGAGCGAACAGTTGTCTGGAGAGTGGAGCCGTGCGTTGGGTTCGTGGGTTCCAACCGGCTCGTATTTTCTTTGAGCTGTTACGTATACGTGGATGGATGGTGGTGTGGAAAGGGGTTCGAACCATGACGACGCGTCGTGCGTTTCGACGGGTGTGAGTTTTTACGAGACTGCCACAGCGAGGGAGGGAGGTGGGATCGTACGAGCAATTTTCTCGGTGCGGGATCGAGGTCGAACCATTACGAGAGGTGAACCATCACGACGTTCGATTCTCCTTTAATAGTAGAGATATTCTATGATGAACTAATGAACAATTAATATATATATATATTGTGAATTCCATTTTCTATCTATTTTGTATACTAATTTGAATCTAGCTGTTATCATCCACATATACAGAATGGAAAGCGTATATACACACATTGAAACAGAACATATAAGAACGAAGAACAGAGTACACACATTGAAACAGAGGAATAAATAGAGCAATACTATGATTGCTGTGAATACATGGCTATCCACGTCGAAACGACTCAACAAAATAAAACGCGTCCCAGAGACCATGACCAGCAGCCCTTGCCTACGGTAGCTCTTGGCTCTGCCTGAACTCGTGCAGACGTTCGTCCAAGCGGTCGACACGCTCACGGTACATCTGGAGCGCGATCTTGAGCTCCAAGTTGGCTATTTCATCGGAGATCACCAGCTCAAGGATGCGATGGCCATGTTCCTCTACTGTGCCCAGGTGGACACCTAGGCCAAGGAGGCAGTCGAGCCTATGGACCAGCGCGTTGGCATCCTACGGGCCGCGGACAAGGCGAACGGTGCCACCCATGCGAATGGCGCGGCGGGCGTCCGGTGCAAGTATGGCGCGGCCGGCCTCTGGTGCAAGTACGGCGCCGAGGGCCTCTGCCCACTCCTAGCGAGGAATGGGTGTACTGACGGGATGTGTACCCAGCTGCGATGTCATGTCGACTGCAGGAAAGCGCCGATGGATCCGCTCTTGCTGTGCGGCGCGCCGCGCCTCTCGCTCTACGGCGCTCCAACGGTCTTGCCGTGCGGCGAGCCGCAGCCTATCAGCGTGGACGCGCCTAGCTTGCTCTACGGCACGCCATCGATCATGTTGTGCGGCGAGCTACAGGCTGTCGGCGCTGACATGCCTATCTTGATCTGCGGCGCTCAAGCGCCATGCGCCAAAGGTCTTCTCAACCCTGGTGATGACGCGCATCACGACATCGTCCATCGCGTTGCCGGGGAGCACCTCGGCCTCGACGGGTCGTGGCGCTTGCTCGTTTCCTTGTTGACGAGGTTGATGGTAGAGGCGGCACTTTGGTGGGTTGGCTTGCTTGGAAAAGGTGGATGTGCTACAGGCTGTGGTTGTCGCCTCCGTGCGTCGCGCACTGCCTAGGTTTGTGCGCAATATCGCTGGGTGGTGGGAAACAAGTGAGGAAATTGCGGGAAACGATGGCATGTTCATAAAACGCCATCAATTAATGGAAACTTAGCATAGAAGGAACATCGAGCTAGCACAAGAAGTAGATGATGATCAGATGAACACGGACCACACTAGGGAACCCGTCTGTGATGAATTCATCAATCGCAAACGGTTGAATACTAGCAAGCGTTTGCCCACAACACACACGACTTATTCCATCAAAAATAGGTCGGATGGATCAACTGTATGCCATGTATCGCACATTGTCAAAAAGTAATGCGGTAGACCTTCTTTAACATGTCTTAAAAAAACAAGGACCTCGAGGTTAAATTAAGAGATGTTGTGTTGACAGAGCATATCACATATCCGGATGACTGCCCGTCCCCCAATGGCCAATAGATGTTGTGTAGACAGAGCATATCACATACGTCTTATTAGAAGCAATCGTTTGTGTTATTATCGGTCTTCGCACACATTTCTGATTACAGACCCGTTTGCCGTGTATCACACACATCTTGATATATTGAACCGTTTCTGTTCTCTTGTCTCAACACAAACAGTTCATCCGAGTGAACCGCATGATGTATATCGCACACACCTTGATCTGGCTGACCATTTCTTTTGTGTTTCCTAATCACAAATAGTTCATCCGAGTGAACCGTATGCTGTATATCGCACACACCTTCATCTGGCTGCCTGTTTCTTTTGTTCCTCCTCATCACAATCAGTTAATTGAACTGAACCGTATGCCCTGCATCGCACACGCAACTAAAATCCGAACCGTGTTTGATGCATCCGTCATCGCAAATGTTTTGCACCTTTTTGACGGTTTTTTACACCACCGTTTGTGATTATTGCATCTTACATAGTTTCATCGAAGGGTCTCTGATCGTAGTGTCTCGTTAGCAGCATCCCTGCAGTAGTGTTGCGTTGGTTTTTCCCTTGAAGAGGAAAGGGTGATGCATCAAAGTAGAGATAAGTATTTCCCTCAGTTTGAGAACCAAGGTATCAATCCAATAGGAGACAACGCACAAATCACCAATACCTGCACAAACAATCAAACAACTTGCACCCAACGCGATAAAGGGGTTGTCAATCCCTTCACGGTTACTTGCAAAAGTGAGATCTAATAGAGATAGATGAAACTAAACAAAATATAAAGTAAATATTTTTGGGTTTTTTGGTTTATAGATCGGAAAGTAAAAGATTGCAAAATAGTAGATCAGAAACTTAAATGATGGAAAATAGACCTGGGGTCATAGGTTTCACTAGAGGCTTCTCTCAAGATAGCAAATAATACGGTGGGTAAACAAATTACTGTCGAGCAATTGATAGAAAAGCGCAAAGTTATGACGATATCTAAGGCAATGATTATGAAATATAGGCGGCATGTCTGTGTCAAGTAGACCGACTCCTGCCTGCATCTACTACTATTACTCCACACATCGACCGACTCATGCTGCATCTAGAGTATTAAATTCATGAAGAACAGAGAACGTGATACGTCCATTTTGCATCATGTTTTATTACTGTTATTTATAATGTTTTTATCCATAATAATGCTTTTTGGAGTAATTCTAATGCCTTTTCTCTCATAAAATGCAAGGTATGCACAAAGAGGGAGAATTCTGGCAGCTGGAAATCTGGACCTGGAAAAGCTATGTCAGGCTACCTATTCTGCACAACTCCGAACAAGCTGAAACTTCACGGAGATTTTTTATGGAATATTTAAGAATTATTGGAGCAAATAACTACCAGAGGGGGCCCACCAGGTGGACACAACCCACCTAGGCACGCCAGGGAGCCCAGGCGCGCCCTCGTGGGTTGTGCCCTCCTCGGCCCACCTTCGGTGCCCATCTTTTGGTATATAAGTCATTTTGACCTAGAAAAAATAAGAGGAGGACTTTCAGGACAAAGCGCTGCCGCCTCGAGGAGGAACTAGGGCAGGAGCACTTTTGCCCTCCGGCAGAGCGATTCTGCCAGGGGAACTTCCCTCCCGGAGGGGTAAATCGTCGTCATCATCATCACCAACAACTCTCCCATCTTGGGGAGGGCAATCTCCATCAACATCTTCACAACACCATCTCCTCTCAAACCCTAGTTCATCTCTTGTGTTCAATCTTGTTACCGGAACTATAGATTGGTACTTGTGGGTGACTAGTAGTGTTGATTACATCTTGTAGTTGATTACTATATGGTTTATTTGGTGGAAGATTATATGTTCAGATCCAATATGCTATTTAATACTTATCTGATCATGAGCATGTTTATCATTTGTGAGTAGTTACCTTTGTTCTTGAGGTCACGGGAGAAATCATGTTGCAAGTAATCATGTGAATTTGATATGTGTTCGATATTTTGATAGTATGTATGTTGTGATTTCCTTAGTGGTGTCATGTGAACATCGACTACATGACACTTCACCATATTTGGGCCTAAGGGAATGCATTTTGGAGTAGCAATTAGATGATGGGTTGCGAGAGTGACAGAAGCTTAAACCCCAGTTTATGCGCTATTCCGTAAGGGGCCAATTGGATCCAAAAGTTTAATGCTATGGTTAGAATTTATTCTTAATACTTTTCTCGTAGTTGCGAATGCTTGCGGGAGGGTTAAACATAAGTAGGAGGTTTGTTCAAGTAAGAACAACACCTAAGCACCGGTCCACCCACATACCAAATTATCAAAGTAGCAAACACGAATTAAACCAACATGATGAAAGTGAATAGATGAAATTCCCGTGTACCCTTAAGAACGCTTTGCTTATCATAAGAGACCATTTTGGCATGTCCTTTGCCTCAAAAGGAATGGGCTACCTTGCTTCACTTTTGTTACTACTATCGTTACTTGCTCGTTACAAATTATCTTGCTATCAAACTACTCTTCTACTTACAATTTCAGCACTTGCAGACATTACCTTACTGAAAACTACTTGTCATTTCCTTCTACTCCTCGTTGGGTTCGACACTCTTACTTATCGAAAAGAGCTACGATTGATCCCCTATACTTGTGGGTCATCGTAACGCATTAAGTAAGATGACATGATGTATAGGAATAAACACAAGCAATATGATGTAAACCCCATCTCTTTATCCTCGATGGCAACAATACAATACGTGCCTTGCTGCCCCTACTGTCACTGGGAAAGGAAACCGCAAGATTGAACCCAAAGCTAAGCACTTCTCCCGTTGCAAGAAAAACCAATCTAGTTGGCCAAACCAAACCGATAGTTCGAAGAGAATTACAAAGATATCAAATCATGCATAAAAGAATTCAGAGATTCAAATAATATTCATAGATAAGCTAATCATAAATCCACAATTCATCGGATCTTGACTAACACACCGCAAAAGAAGATTACATCGGATAGATCTCCAAGAACATCAAGGAGAACATGGTATTGAGAATCAACGAGAGAGAAGAATCCATTGAGCAACTAGCTATGGACCCGTAGGTCTGTGGTAAACTACTCACGCTTCATCGGAAGGGCAATAGAGTTGATGTAGAAGCCCTCCCTGATTGAACCCCCCTCCGGCATGACGCCGGAAAAGGCCCCTAGATGGGATCTCATGGGAAAAGAAGGTTGCGGCGGTGGAAAAGTGTTTTCATGGATACTTCAGGTGGTTTCGGAATATATGTGGATATATAGGAGGAAGATCTAGATCAGGGGGTCACCGAGGGGCCCACAAGGTAGGGGCGCGCCCTACCCCCTGGGCGCGCCCTCCACCCTCGTGGCCGTCTCGTGGCTCTTCTGATTTGCACTCCAAGTGTATCGCCCCAAGACTGATGTGCCAGGTGTCTTCCAGTTATTCGCCGTCGTTGCCATGTCATTCGCTTGCGTGTTGCAGTTTGCCCTGTCATCATCTGCATTTCATCTACATATTTTTCAAAACTTGCATCCGGTTATTCTCTCTGTTGTCCGTTTAGGAATTCGACACTCTCACATGCACCCGCCGCACCTTTCAGATCTCGTTTCGTGAGCGGGAGAAAAACCTTCTCGGAATGGGCCAAGACTTGTCGAGTGGTCTTGGTACATCACCTGTAGACCGCCTGTCAAAATTCGTTCCATTTGGAGGTCGTTTGGTGCCCCAACGGTTAACCGCGTTAACCGCCGGACCCCTCGCCTCTTTGCAGCCCAACACCCCTTAACAACTGTCCACTAGCCCATCTAAACCCCCTCCATGCTCTTTGTCGTTGGATCATGATCGTGTGGGCAAAAACCGCTCCTCAATAGCCCTCTCCTAGCTCCCTATGCCTATATAAACACCTTCCACGTCCAAATCTGGGTCCAAACCCTAGCCTTCCCCCTCCATGCCGCGCCGGACACGTCCGCGCCAATGGCTCGTACCAATCCGGGGCTGCCACGTGTCGCCCCCATGCCCACTTCGCCGCCGGCCCGAGTCGGGCCCGCCCGGGCCCGAAGCTCCGCCGACCGCCGCCGCCTCATGCACCTAACCCGCGCGCCCACACTCTAGGCCGACTGCCGCCGCAGCGCCCTCGCCGGCGCCTGTCTCCAGCCGTGCCGCCGCGGGCCACCGCCGCCGCTAGCCGCGCCGCTGCCCGCGCGCCTCGCCGCCAGCTCACGACCTGCGCCTCCCCGGTCTCCGTCCGCCGCCGCCGTGCCCGGATCCGGCACCGGCCGGCTGGATCTGGCCGTCCTCCCGCCCCGTCGCCGGAACGGACCACCGCCGCCGCCATGCCCCTGCTAGGGGATGAGCAGAGGAGCTGCTCGTCCCGCCCGCATCGCGCCCACGTGGGCCCCGCTCCGGCTCGGTAGCCACCCGCGGCCCAGCCCGGTTCCCTCGTCTGCCCCGGCCTGTCTCCTCCTCAATTGGGCCAAGCCCACGTGGTGGCCGCCCACTATTCCCCGCCCTGTGCACCACTTAGTTATTTTGCGCTCGGTTTTTTTTCTTCATAAAATGGCTAAGTCCCTAGAATTCCAGCATCATGTTGCATTATTGAGAGTAGTGTAACTTTGTGCATATTGCTCCTTTTTGCGTGCATAATATGTCAAATTGTTCATCTCTTCATGCTCTTCATGCTAGTGTCATTTGCATGCATGTTACTGTTCATATTGATGCCTTAATCATCGTTGCAAAAGTGCTATGTGTTATAACCTGCTGAGAATTGTCATAACTTGCTGATTTGTCATTTTCATAGCATTTTATGTGTTTATCTTTTGAGCATCATGTCAACATGTTTTAGAAGCATATTCATGCCATCTTTATAGTGGTGCAATTGTAACATCCAAATTTTCAATTTGGATGTTATACATAGGTCATCATATGCATATCTTATTTTTTATTTGTATTTTGGTTGAGATCCTAGAAATCTTAAGCAACTCAAGGACCCAAGGAGAGAGTTGGAGGTTTCACATATTTTCATATTTGAATTTTCTCAAATTGAAAAGAGGATCAATTTGATTTTAATATTTTTCTCTCCAAAAATTTCTAATATTAAAAATAAAAGAGTGAAGATAATATGACTTCTTCAAAATAGAGGAAATATTGGAGGAGAAATTTTAAAATCAAATAAATATTTCATTTGGATTTTGTTTGCTACTTTATTTGAATTAGAAAAATATGCATTTTTGAAAATTGCATTTTAGGCCAGAAAAAATGTTCACTTTGTTCTAAATATTAGATTTAGACAGTGAATTTTTATGGCATTTTTAGATTTTTTTATATTTTCTTAGGATTTTTCTTCGGGCGGAATTTTATTTAAAAAACAGGCCGGCCCGCGCAGCCCCGCCGCCTTCCTCCTCGCGGAAGGAGTCCTGCCCCGCGCCGCCGCCGCCGGCAAGAGTCCGAGCCGGACTCTGCCTCGCGCCGCCTCCTCGCCCAAGCATCACCACCCCCTGGTCCTTTAAATACCGCCCCACCCCACCGCCTCCTCCCTCACCTCGCCTCGCCGCCCAAGTCCGCACCGCCGCCGCCAGCGCCGCCGCACGCCGCAGTCGCCGTGGCCGCAAGCCGCCACGCCGTCCCGCCGTCGTCTCGCCGAAGCCTCGCCTCGCCCATGCCGCCGGAGTCGCCGCCACAGCCGTTGACCCCGCCAACGTCGTGACCCGGTATAAACCCGCCCGGATCGCTGGTTCGCTTTTTGGTTTTTTTGTTTAGATCGGTTTTTTTAGGTTTCCTATTTTGCGAACGCTCGCTGGTTAGATCGTTTCGACAAACATTTTCGTTCGTTAGCTTCTGGTAACGAACGTTCGTTCCGTAGTTTTTTTCTTTTTCTTTTATTTTTCGGCGAGGGACCTATCCATGATTATTTTTATCGCCGTTTAGCCCCTGAACTTCAAACCCTCGCAACTTGTTGCTCGTTCGTCCAAATCAAGTGAAACCAACACCAAAATCTTTGTCTCGAACCCCTTTTTTAGTTAATCAACTTGAACATGATTTTGACAATTTAAAATTTGGTTGCAAGCAGATCTGAGTTTGAACTTCTTTTGATCATAGTTTGAGTTTCATAGCTCCGATTCGATGGATTCTTTTTGCGAGTCGAAGCTCTTCTTTTGTGCTTTCAATTTGGATCTTTTATTTTGAGTTTTACCCATGCATCTTATGCTTGAGTGCTTATGTATGTTATTGTTTGTTTACGATAGAGTTTCTGGAGTGCGAAGCGCGCTACTACGAGTCACTAGGATTTTCAGATCGTCAGCAAGGCAAGTAACACTTTGATCATATCCCTTATTACCCAGTTTTTATGCATTAGTCTCAACCCTCAAAAATTGCATGAGTAGGATCTGTTAACATGTGGGTTTTTGGGAAGTAGTTGTTGAGGTAGTACCTATTGCCCTTTTCATTCAATCCCTGGGAGTTACTTCTATGTTATGCTTATACTGCTATGCTATGCTCGTAGACGTGGTTTGGTTTGAGTGATTCATGACAGTTGTGAGTATTATTATGAACTAAGGTTTTATTTAAGGTGGCTACTTTAACACACATCTGGGTGGATTGGTGTGTGGGCACCTGGGGTAATCCAGTGCTGTCCAAAGGAGAATCCTGGGGTATCCGTGTGATTTTTCCTATGGTTTGCCACCCAGGCTCAAAGGGATCATAAGATTATTCATGCTAGAAACATTCGTGTGCAGCCACAAGCCATTATGGGCTCTGGCATAGTTGAGTAAGTTGTGGGTATCCTTTCCATGATGGGCTAGCAGATGTAGGGGATCGTAGGTGTACCGTCCTATCTATCGATTAAGGGGACCTCTTCGGAAAGACAGTGTCTCGGTCATCCGTTTCTCAAACATCATGCAGTGCGAGAAATACAACGGAGGAGATCGAGTCTTGTGGGGAAAAGTGCGCAAATCTTTGCAGAGTGTACAAACTAATCATGATTAGCCATGTCACCGGTTATGGACATCTTGAGTATCTGGTTCTTGAATTATTATGTTGATCTCATCACTTTACTTAGTTAACTTGTTGGGTTAATGATTATTAATTTGGGATTGAGATGGGGTTACCATTCTCAATATTTTCAACAAACTTTGTAGTTAAATAAAATATATTCCTTTGTTGTAGGAAAAAATTGGCTTTCTGCAAAAATGTAACCATAGAGCCTCCACCAGCCAGATATGCATATAGTTATAGCTGTTACATGTTAATTGCTCTACAGTGGTATTTTGCCAGCATATCCCATGTGCTGACCCATTTCGGGCTGCAACGTATTATGTTGCAAACTTTTCAAACGAAGAGTAAGGTGCGCTAGGTCATTGTCATGCACTCAGCTATGTCGTTGGAGTTGATGGACTCATTTACCTTTGAAGCTTCTGATGTTATCTTCATTAGATGGCCTTTAGCCATATTATTGTGTTAAGTTCTCTTTTGAGACATTTGATGTAATAAGTGTGTGGTTGAACTCTGTTATAAATCCTTCAAGTAATGTGTGTGTCAGCATTACCGATCCAGGGATGACACTTATGCACAAAGATTTGACCGTTTGAGGTCGGATCACTACAACAATCCATGTATTTTTATGTGCCTTGTGGTGACTAGCACAAGCATGCAAAGTAGGCTACTTGTTGTTGCTGATTTCAGAGACTTGGTGTTTTTCTGCTAAGTCTGAACCTGCTACATTTTGTTGCCATGTTAACTTGATGCTACTAGTTAATCCATGCATAATCTGGAGATGCTCAGTAAGGATGTTTTGTAGATCTTGTTATGCTCTATCCATCCATGCCCTTGTTTGTATTTATGGCCTGCTTTAGCTTGTTGTTACCATGCTCTCAAATTGCTAAATAATGTTGATGTCAGTTTGTTAATAGTAAGTTCTGTTTGGCATGCCATGAAATATGCCTTCTTGTTGTTGGTTACATTCACATGCCATGAAATGCTTTGCGGTGAGTTTCACAAGCTCGCAAACATGCCTACTTGTCGATGTTCCTGCCATGTTCAGTTTTTCACCAAGTCTGAGAATTTGTTATGACTTGCAATCTTGTCTTGATGATTGCCATTGATTTAGAGGTTATATGGAGATGCTTAGTAATCATGTTTTGCCATTTTTAACCTGTGCTTTAACGCCATGCTTTGGGTTGCCATGATATTGCAATGTAGCATTATTGTTTCATGCCTCCAACATGTCAACATGTTATTTCTGCTCACATGTATGCCCTGTTTTTCACCGAGTCATAATCTGTGTTATTAAGTTGCCTTTTGCATTGATCTTTTTGGTTTAATCTTGATGCCTATGAAACCTGAACCTTGATGATATTTGGAGCATGTAATCTGTACTTCGAGTGCATATCAAGTTTGTGTCCATATATTTCCTGTAGCATGTTGTTTCCTTGATTGCAAAGTGCTTAGTTGCTTTTTTGGGCAGATTGTGTTTGAACCTTGTTTTGAGTGTATGTGTTGAACCGTGGCTCCGTTTGGAGCATGCTCTACATGAAACTTGCTTGGTTTTTCATGTAGTTTCATTTTACCTTGTTGCATCCTTGTTTTGGAGTGTTTGTGATGTTGTTTTTCTTGCATTTGCACCAATGCCATGTTTAACTTGTTTTGCTCATATCTTTTAGGCCGTAGCTCCGAATTAAATGAACTTTATATGTAACTTGACTAGAAAGACACGTAGATCATCTTGGTGAACTTTAACTTGATATTTAACAACTTCAACATAATGTGTTATTCAGATCTGGACCAATTTCGAAATTTGCATATGAGGACTTACCGGAATTGTTATATGTTGATTTCGGCCTCATTTAAACTTGCTTTGATGTGTTGTTCGTGTATGCATCATCTCTTGCCATGAGTAGCATCATGTAGTGCATCATACTTGGTTGAGCATCATGTCATGTTTATGTGTTGTGTGTTACCATGTTGTTTGCTTCTTTCTGGTTGTGCTCCTTCTCGATAGTTCCTGTTTCGTTGTGATTGTGAGGATTCGTTCAACTACGTGGGATCCTCTTCTTCATGGACTCGTACTTCTTCCTAGTGGGTTTTCAGGCAAGATGACCGTCACCATGGATCTCACTACTATCTTTGATATCCTAGTTGTGTCGATGCTATCGCTATGTCGCGCTACCTACCACATGGTTATCAAGCCTCCCAAATTGCCATGATAGCCTCTAACGTTTTTACCCTTCCTAGCAAACCGTTGTTTGGCTATGTTACCGCTTTGCTCAGCCCCGCTTATAGCGTTGCTAGTTGCAGGTGCAGTTGTAGGTTGTTCCATGTTGGGACATGGATATCATGGATATCATGGGATATCATAATATCTCTTATTTAATTAATGCATCTATATACTGTGTAAAGGGTGGAAGGCTCGGCCTTTTTCCTAGTGTTTTGTTCCACTCTTGCCGCCCTAGTTTCCGTCATACCGGTGTTATGTTCCTTGATTTTGCGTCCCTAACACGGTGAGGGTTTATGGGCCCCTCTTGACAGTTCGTTTTGAATATAACTCTTCCGGCAAGCCCAACATTGGTTTTACCTTTTTCCCAATAATAACTAAAAACTTGCATAGGGACCGACTAGCACCCGAGGTCTCTTAATCAACCCCCCGGGCCAGTGCTCCTCATGAGTGTTGGTCCACCTACCTAGCAGTCGGCGGTGCCGCCTCGGGGCAACTCGATGGTATTTTGGCTACCGTCCACTTAGCATAGACGGTGTTGTCCTGTGAACGAGATACGCGCGGCTCCTATCGAGGTATCGACGCACCGGTTGGTCTTGCTGGTTTTGTTTTACCATTGTCGAAATGTCTTGTGCACCGGGATTCCGAGTCTGTTCGGAGGGTCCCGCGATGGAGGATTGTCTCCGCGGATCATGAGCTTGTCATGGGCTAAGTTGGGACACCCCTGCGGGGTTTAAACTTACGAGAGTTGTGCCCGCAGTTATGTGGCAGATGGGAATTTGTTAATATCCGATTGTAGAGGACTTGAAGTAAACTCAATTAAAATACACTAACCGCGTGCGTAACCGTGACTGTCTCTTTTCAGGGAAGTTTGAGAGGAGAACACAGTTGGGTTATGTTTGAACGTAAGTAGTTCAGGATCACTTCTTGATCAATACTAGTTTGCAACCATTTGCGTAGTTTCGCATCTTACTCTTGTATTCGTAAGTTAGCCACCATACAATGCTTAGTCGCTTGCTTCAACCTCACTACTTGCCCTTTCCTACCCATTAAGCTTTGCTAGTCTTGATACCCATGGTAATGGGATTCCTGAGTCCTCGTGGCTCACAGATTACTACAACAATAGTTGTAGGTACAGGTAGTGCGATGATCATGACGTGAGAGCGATGTTTACTTGTTTTGGAGTTCTTCTTCTTCGTTGATCTTGGGATAGGTTCCTGGTCGGCAGCCTGGGCTAGCAGGGTGGATGTCGTTTGAGCTTCTGTTTGTGTTTCATCCATAGTCGGATGTTGTTCTCATGTATGATGTTTGATGTATTCTTGCGGCACGTGTATGCCTTGTATGTATCCCCAAATTTTATGTAATGGTACGATGTAATGATATCCACCTTGCAAAAGTGTGTCAATATGCGGTTCTATCCTTGATGGGACCTTCGAGTTCCTTTAGGATAGAGTCGCATATTGGGTATGACAAGTTGGTATCAGAGCCTCGACCGACCATAGGAGCCCCCTTGATTGTTTGTAGCTGGCCGTTGCCAAGTCTAGAAGAAAACTTTTCGGAGTCTAGTTATATCAGAGAGTAGGACTTCTTTTTACTCCTCAACCCCTTCATCGCTCTGGTAAGGAATCTTGACGTAGGTGTTTTGAATTACTCCTCTTCCCCTTCAATTTTTTTAGGATCACACAGTTAGTTTTTGTTCGTTGCGATGTCAGCTCATTTCATCCGGTGCTTTTCTCGTCAAGTTGATTCGATCCTCTTCATCTTTTGCGAGTTCGATCCTTAGTTCTTTCCCAATGATGTTGTTTTCTCCGTCCTAAGTTGTTTTCTTTTCCCACCCGCCCCCTTTTTATTCTCGTAGCCGGAGTCCATAATCGAGTATCCATCCTACTCGTGCGAAGCCTTTGCATTCTTTCCTCACTTATTTCAACCGGTGTTTTTCCTCTTCAAGTTATTCCTCAGTTCCCCGTTCGAAGTTGCCTTTGTTTTTCCTGCCCTCCCACCCCTTTTCTACCTGGAGTCTGAGCCTCTACTCGAGCATAAATATCATTCTTGCGGATTCTCTTCAGTCTTTCCTCAATTGTCTCAACCGGTGAATTCTCGTCTAGTTAATCATTGTGCGTCTCGTTTTCCTTTCCGGTGGATTCAATTCCAATTTTCGGTGTTGATTATATTCTTTCCCTCGGCTCTAATGTTTCCCCTTGCTCGTTCACCTCTCGCCATTTAATCGTTCCGGAGTGATGAAGACATCTTAGAAGATCCGTGTCTGCATTCAATTAATTAGAGGTTGTCACCTCATTTGAGTCTTTCAATCATTTCGGTGCATTATTTCTCATCCAAACAATCCTTTCCAACGGTGCTTCTTTTCAGTGGGCCCTAACCCACCGGTATTTTCCCAGGATCTTACCTGACTCTTCTAATTTTCCCGGAGTTATTCTCAAATTCTTTTCGAAGTTTAACGTAATAAGAATGAAATTCATCAGTCAGATGCTTTTCCTAAATCGATTTCAAATTATATTCATTCTTGGCTCAACCTCTTCGCTTTTCATTCTCCCAGGGTATCTCAACAATTTTGGTGGTGTTCCTTGTCATCATTCTCAACATTTGAAGACCGAAGAAGAGTTTTCCTCTAAGTCTTGTTCGTTCTCTCAGGGATTCATGGTTCTAGCTTCATGCCATCCACTCAAATTGTTTCCAATCGTGCGATTCTTTTCTTACCCATTCGGAGTATTTCAGGAGTTGTCTTCCGTTTCGATCATCCGGAGGCCATCATTTAAGAAGATTCCTTCGTTCCAAGTTTTCAGCTATGCTCTTCAATTATTCTAAACTGATGCCACTTCGTTCGTCTCCATATTCGTACTGGTGCAGCGTTCAAGAACTCTTTAGTAAGCTTGTGATCTCTTCGTTCTTTTGCATCTAATCCACTCAAGTATCTTCGTTCATTTTCTAATTCCCCCCGGTGATTCATTCTCTTTCTTCATTCATTTTCAAATTCTTACAATGGTTCGTTCATGATTCCTTCTCCTTTCTTATCAAATCAATTCATTCGTCCTATCCAGTCCTACCGGTGGTTCAGGAAGACCTTCCCAAGTTTTGCGCTATATCTCCCCTTAATCTTTTCCAACGCGAATAAGTGGTATGCAATCCATTGCTTCTCATCAATTTAATTGGTGGAAGATAAGCCTAACATAATTCTTATTCTTCTTCATCAAGTTAAGTAATTCCTTCCTTCGGAGGTTGTTCATGATGAATAATCTCTCGGTTCTAAGTTGTTCATCTTTTCTTTTCCGGAGTTCCAAGTTTTTCTAAGCTCCATCTAAACCATCGCAAGGCTTTAATCTTATTATTTTCATCCTCCAATTCTATCTCATCATCCTTTTGTTATCGGAGTTCTTCATGGTGGTTCGTAAGGATTTAATTCATTCTTCAAGTGTTCATCAAGATTCTTGTCGGAGGAGCGCAAGTATCTTTTCTTCTGGCGTCTCGAAGTGCAATTAATTCTCCGTATTCTTTTGAAGTGGAGTTTTGCATTTATTCATTCTTCTCAGCTATTCAATCATTTGGTAGTGGCAGAAATTCACCTCAAATTTTGGAGATGTTTTCAATAAGTCCACAACAAGTTTATTCTTTTCGTTGTTGAATTCGCAACAACTCCGTTCAACCCTTCCTTGCAAGGATGCCTCTCAACTTTATCATGGTAGAAGTTGTCATATTCTTCTTCGTTCTTTTCATTCCACTCTTTCAATTCTTCCGGAGGCGTTGTGTTGTACCTCTCGTCAAGTATCATTCAATCTTGTCAAGTTCATGTTCTATTCCATTCCATATCCAACCGGGATGTTATAACAATTCTTTCGTTCTTATTCCTTTCCTATCTTGTTCTAACTGGAGTGGTTCCAAAGTCTATCTTATTACTTGAGCTTTTGATTCTTGTCATATTCGCCGTTCCTCTTTTCTACTCGAGTGTCCTCGATTTTGTTCTTCTTCTCTCTTCAACTCTTGTTTTACCTCATCCTCTTTCTCTTCCGTCTTGTTCCTAAGATCTCGGGGCGAGATCTCTTGTTAGTGGAGGAGAGTTGTAACGCCCCGAGACCGATGCGCCAGGTATCTTCCAGTCATTCGCCGTCGTTGCCATGTCATTCACTTGCGTGTTGCACTTTGCCCTGTCATCATCTGCATTTCATCTGCATGTTTTTTAAAACTTACATTCGGTTATTCTCTCCGTTGTCTGTTTCGGAATCCGACACTCTCACATGCACCCGCCGCACCTTCCAGATCTCGTTTCATGAGCGAGAGAAAGACGTTCTCGGAATGGGCTGAGATTTGTTGAGTGGTCTTTGTACATCACTGGTAGACCGCCTGTCAAATTTCGTTCCATTTGGAGGTCGTTTGATGCCCCAACGGTTAACCGCGTTAACCGCCGGACCCCTCTCTCTTTGCAGCCCAACACCCCTTCACAACAGACCACTATCCCATCTAAACCCCCTCCATGCTCTTCGTCGTTGGATCATGATCGTGTGGGCGAAAATCGCTTGCATTAGGCCAGCTTGCACAAATGTTTCCACACACAAAACTATGTGTGATATACATACGAACGGAAATGTTTTCTGGGATTCACCGTGTGGTATGTACATACGAACGGAAATGATTAGGTATCGCTGCCTCGCCCGATCGCACACAAGCTCATTTGCCCCAGCCTGTGTGCCAGGAGGGCCTATCCCCGACAGTTTCTGGGTCGTGTGGGAAGGACCCCCCCTATCGTAGTCAGTCACTTGGCGACGGTTCGAAACGCCGTCAAGGAAAGGGTTTAAAACCTTTTCTATAGCATGTCTCTGCACCAGTGAGAGAACCCATTTAATAAGTCTAGGCTTATCAACTTTCTTTTTCATAAGGTATTTAATAGCAGCATGGTCAGTGTGAATAGTTACTTTGGAATCAACAATATAAGATCTGAACTTATGACAAGCAAAGACAACTGCTAAAAATTCTTTGTCAGTAGTAGCATAATTTCTTTGAGCATTGTCTAGAGTTTTACTAGCATAATGAATAACATTCAACTTCTTATGAACTCCTTTTCCTAGAACATCACCTACAACATAATCACTAGCATCACACATAATTTCAAAGGGTAGGTTCCAATCAGGTGGTTAAACAATAGGTGCATAAATCAAGGCTTTATTAAGTATTTCAAATGCTTCTACACAATCATCATCAAAAACAAAAGGAACATATTTTTGCAGGAGATTTGAGAGGCCTAGAAATTTTTTGAGAAGTCTTTAATAAACCTCCTATAGAAATCATCATGACCAAGGAAACTTCTTACACCTTTGATATCTTTAGGACACGACATTTTTTCAATAGCATCTACTTTAGCTTTATCAACTTCAATACCTCTTTTGGAGATTTTATGCCCCAAGACAATACCTTCACTAACCATAAAGTGGCACTTCTCCCAATTCAAGACAAGATTAGTTCCTTCACATCTCTGCAAAATTCGATCAAGGTTGCTTAAGCAATCATCAAAAGAAGTTCTATAAATGGAGAAATCATCCAGGAAAACCTCAATAATCTTTTCACAAAAGTCAGAGAATATAGCAGTCATACCTGTTTGGATAGTCTTTCTAGCATTTGATCAATAAAAGGTAGAGGATAATAATCTTTCCTAGTAGCTTTATTCAACTTTCTAAAATCAATAACCATTCTATAACCTGTAAAAATTCTTTGTGGAATCAATTCATTCTTATCATTAGGAACAACAGCAATACCTCCCTTCTTAGGAACACAATGAAGAAGACTTACCCATCTACTATCAGCAATAGGATAGATTATACCTGTTTCCAGAAGCTTTAGTATTTCATTTCTTACCACTTCCTTCATCTTGGGATTTAACCGTTGTTGGTTATCAACAACTGGTTTAGCATCAGGCTCCATATTAATTTTATTAATTTTTGCTGACATAGAGTGGGACTAATGCCCTTAAGATCATCAAGAGTAAATCCAATAGCAGCACGGTGCTTCTTCAGAGTTTTCAATAATTTCTTTTCTTCATGCTCTGAAAGGTTAGCACTAATAATAACAGGATATATTTTCTTTTCATCAAGATAGGCATATTTCAGAGTATCAGATAATTGTTTAAGCTCAAACACGGGATCACCCTTGGGTGGAGGATCCCCAAGAATCTCAATAAGCAAGTTGTGTTTCAAAACAGGCATTTGGTTAAAGAATATTTCATCTGATTCCTTCCTTTCATTCATAAACATATCATTTTCATGGTCTAGCAGATATTGTTCTAAAGGATTAGTAGGGGGCACAACAATAGAAGCAAGACCAATAATTTCATCTTTACTAGGCAATTCTTTGTCATGGGGTTGTCTACGAAATTTGGAGAAATTAAACTCATGAGACACATCCCCAAAACTTACAGTAACAGTTTCTTTCTCACAACCTATCTTAGCATTAATAGTGTTCAAGGAAGGTCTGCCAGATATTATGGGACAAAAATCGTCTTGTGGGGAACCAAGAACAAGAAAATCAGTAGGGTATTTTATTTTCCCACATGAGATTTCAACATCTCTAACAGTCCCATTGGTGATATAGTATCTCTATTAGCAAGCTTGATAGTAACATCAATATCTTCTATCTCAGCAGGTGCAATATCATTCATAATTTCTTGATATAAAGTAAAGGTAATTGCACTCACACTAGCACCCACATCACATAAGCCATGATAACAATGATCTCCTATTTTAACAGGAACAACAGGCATGCCAACAACAAGTCTATGTTTATCTTTATCATCGGGTCTAACAATTCTAGCAGCTCATCACAGAAATAAATAACATGCCCATCAATATTATTGACCAAGATATCTTTAACCATAGCAATACTAGGTTCCACTTTAATTTTTTCAGGGGGTGTAGGTGTTCTAGTATAACTCTTACGAACCATAGTTGAAGCTTTAGCTATTGGGAAATGTTGCATGGAAAACAAAAAATTTCTACGCACAAGCAATGATCAATCCATGGAGATGCATAGCAACGAGGGGGAGAGTGTGTCTACGTACCCTTGTAGACCGTAAGCAGAAGCGTTTCACAACGCGGTTGATGTAGTCGAACTTCTTCGTGCTTCAACTGATCAAGTACCAAACGCACGACACCTCCGCGTTCTGCACACGTTCAGCTCGGTGACGTTCATCGCCTTCTTGATCCAGAAAGACGTTGACGTAGTAGATGAGTTTCATCAGCACGACGGCGTGGTGAAGGTGATGGTGAAGTGATCTCTGCAGGGCTTCGCCTACGCACTACAAAAATATGATCGGGTGCGTTTCCCCTGTTTGCCCATAAGGCCCATATCTTTTGCCGGGGGTGCCCGGAACCCCTTCCGGGGACCCGATAAGTACCCGGTACCCCCCGAAACATTTCTGGTGTCTGAATACCATCGTCCTATATATCAATCTTTACCTATCGACCATTTCGAGACTCCTCGTCATGTTCGGATCTCATCTGGGACTCCAAACAACATTCGGTCACCAAATCACATAACTCATGTAATATTATATCGTCATCGAACGTTAAGCGTGAGGACCCTATGGGTTCGAGAACTATGTAGACATGACCGAGACACCTCTCCGGTCAATAACCAATAGCGGAACCTGGATGCCCATATTGGCTCCTACATATTCTATGAAGATATTTATCGGTCGAACCGTTATGACAACATACGTAATTCCCTTTGTCTATCGGTTTGTTACTTGCCCGAGATTCGATCATCGATATCTTTATACCTAGTTTAATCTCGTTACCGACAAGTCTCTTTACTCGTTCCGTAATACATCACCTCGTGACTAACTCCATAGTTGTTTGCTTGCAAGCTTATGATGTGTATTACCGAGAGGGCCCAGAGATACCTCTCCGATATTCAGAGTGACAAATCCAAATCTCGATCTATGCCAACTCAACAAACACCTTCGGAGATACCTGTAGAGCATCTTTATAATCACCCAGTTACATTGTGACGTTTGATAGCACACAAAGCATTCCTCCGGTATCCGGGAGTTGCATAATCTCATAGTCGAAGGAATATGTATTTGACATGAAGAAAGCAATAACAATAAAACTGAACGATCATTATGCTAAGATATTGGATGGGTCTTGTCCATCACATCATTCTCCTAATGATGTGATCCCGTTATCAAATGACAACTCATGTCCATGGTTAGGGAACCTTAACCATCTTTGATGAACGAGCTAGTCTAGTAGAGGCTTACTAGGGACACGGTATTTGTTAATGTATTCACACATGTATTTAAGTTTCCGATCAATACAATTCTAGCGTCAATAATAAAAATTTATCATGATTCAGGAAATATGATAATAACCATTTTATTATTGCCTCTAGGGCATATTTCCATCATTAGCATGATTCTTTATGCTAACAGGGAAAGGTGGTTTCTCAATATAAGCAGTAGGAACAATAGGATCAACATTATGGTTTCTTCTTCAACTTTAATAGGTTCTACTACTTTCACTTCAATGGGAGGATGATACTTAAACCACTTATCACTACTGCAGGATACTGCTAACGCGACACTACGATCAGAGACCCTTCGAGAAACAGTGTGCGATGCAATAATCGCGAACGGTGCTGTATGAAAACTGTCAGAAATGATGCAAAACGTTTGTGATGGAGGATGCATCAAACATGGTTTAGATTTGAGTTGCATGTGCGATGCAGGGCATATGGTTCAGCTCAGTTAACCATTTGCAATGATGAGGAACAAAAGAAACGGGCAGCCAGATGAAGGTGTGTGCGATGTACAGCATACGGTTCACTCGAATGAACTGTTTGTGATGAGGCAACACAAAAGAAACGGTCAGCAAGATTCGAGGTGTGTGCGATATATGGCATGCGATTCACTCGGATGAACTATTTGTGTTGA
Organism: Triticum aestivum; assembly: GCF_018294505.1. Taxonomy (NCBI): domain Eukaryota; kingdom Viridiplantae; phylum Streptophyta; class Magnoliopsida; order Poales; family Poaceae; genus Triticum; species Triticum aestivum. The sequence goes on from NC_057814.1 coordinate 159,396,844, forward strand.
GACATGAGAACAGAAACGGTTCAAATGAACAAGATGTGTGTGATACGAGGCAAACAGGTCTGTAATCAGAAACGTGTGCGAAGACCGATAAGAACACAGACGATTACTGCTAACAAGCCGTGTGTGTTGTGAGCAAACGATTGCTGGTATACAATTTTGAGTGATTGATGAAAACATCATCGACGGGTTCCATTGTTTAGTCCGTGTGCGATGTGATTTTCTTTGTCCGCACACCATTGACGCTCTGTCTGCAGAGCATCAACATATATACTTAAAAAGACAGCATTGCATAACCAAATTAAGCATACAATTACACAAGTGACTAAACACATAACATTTGCACACACCAAAGTAAGCAATTACATGCATACTAAAGTAGGAGAAACGAGGATCTAATCATCTACTTATTGTTGCGATGACGCTTGCCATTGCTCTGCTTCCGGCGGGATCCCTGGCCGTTTTGGGGAAGGAGCGACTTCCTCATGTCAACGATCCGCCGGTACATGTCGTAGCTCGTGTACACCTCCTTGGCCGCGTACACGACATGAGCTTTGTCGAGTTTCTCCATCCAGGCCGAGTTCCAGGCACGCTTGTCCTTGTGGCACGAATCCTTCATGTCTCTGTAGTAGGGGTTGATGATGGCCTCAGCGAGGTGAACCAGTGAGTCCTTCTCATGCTCCTTGCTGCCCCAGATCTTGTATTGGCCCTGGATGTCGAAAAAGATTCTGGCAGGCGATGCCCGAACTCCCGAGCGCCTTTACATCGTTGGTGATGTCCACCGTAGCGAACCTGTAGTGGGGGCTGTTGACAAACCTGGCGAAACGCTCGCAAGGCCTTGTGGCCAGGCAGTAGTGGTAGACGAGGACATGGTGGCGCACGCACATCTGGGCGGCGGCGACCTTGGAACGAGACCCGGAACGAGCGCGGGTGTACTCGAGGTCGAACCCAAACACCTTGTACTTCTCGGAAAGCAACAGCTCCATGATGTGGATGGAGTGCTCCGTCCAGACCGGGTCATTGGTGTACACCACCGAGAGGTCCATGAATCTTCTGTGGGTGTCCACCACGGCACGCATGGTGAACTGCTGCTCGTCATCGGCAGCCGCTCAGAGCGCCATTGGAGCTACGCAGGATACCCTCTAAGAATTTCTCATGGTGGGTGTGCTTCTTGCAATGGTGGGGCGCGATCGAAAGGTTGAAGAGACACAAGGGTAGGTTAAATGGCCACTGTAATAAATGGGGGCCGGCCGGCCTGTAATTGTCGCGTCTTGTCACGGTGTTCATAGCGGAGGATTCCAGAATCCAGTGCACGCTTGACAACACCGCACCCCAAGCATCGACACTCGAGTGCAATAATTAATTCTACGCTCTACAGTGCACACGGTCGAAGAAACCAACTGTGTGCAATAATGTCGAAGATCGCAGTCGAGTTAGCTATATAGATCGTGTGCTGTGAGATCAACAAGGTAAACTGATTGGAGAATGGTTAATAAAATCTAAGACCATTGCATATTAAGGTCAAAATAGTGCTAGCAATATACGAGTCTCATATGATGCCATTTCAATGATTGTACCACAAAAGCTCGAAATGTTACAAGGTTCAAATTCCAGAGTTATGTGGCTCAAATTCAAAGATTACAAGGTTCAAACTGATATTAGAAATGAAATTCAGCTCATCAGCTGCAAACATTCACGCTGATGTGCTGAACATGGATATCAGAGAGGTTCAAACTAATGTCACCGCTTCTAAGTCTGGCTTCGAAACCTCACAATTTTTGCAAAGGTGTCAGCCACTGAGAAGTCATGTATGGGGTTGACCCGATGACTTCCGATTACTCTGTCATCTGAAGTTCCAAAATGAAATTCAGCATTTTTTGAGCCTACTCCATTCTGCCGCAGGCGCCGGGGCTGATCAACAGACCATTCATTTTTGCGAAATAAATGTAGGGCAAACCTCATTTTCTTCAGCACCCTTGCTCTGAGAACAAAGAACCTGGCGAATATAATCTCCGGTAAGGTCCCTCGGTAGGAGTTCAAAGTAATTTCTGAGAGATGCAGATCTAGGCATTCGACCTGATTGTTATATTGCATCACATTATCCACCACTGGGCCTAATCTTATCTGCAAAAGAAGAAAACGTGTTAGTGCCTACATGCAGTTTTGAACATTACTACAGGACTAGCTATTTGGTTTGCAGGATTTGTAAAATGCACTAACATGCCATCTTCGATCTGACATGATTAACATGGGCATTTGATTACATTCTAGAAAAATGTAGCCTTCTTCACAAGAGGTTGGAGTGGATTAAAAGTTCCCTAAGAAAACTAGTATAGATGAATCCAAAGGAGAAATGATTATTGATTGTAACCATATGGATCAAGAAACCAATATGGGGGGCATGTATGTACTGAAATCCTCCAAAAGAACCTTCAGAAATCGTAGTACATTGTCATTGTAAACTTTGAAAAAGGTGTCACAAATTGAACTCCCTTATGGTTAACATTTAACAGGAAAGGAACATCACCTTGATATATAGCTTCTCCAGGCACGGAAAGCATCTCAGGGAACTGACAACTTGCTCTAGGTCGGGCCCGATATATTCTAGTGCCAAGACCTTCACTGTGCGCAGTTTCGGGGTCAAGCTTGTCGGAATCATTTTCTGAATGACAGACGAACAAACATCTTCAAAATTAGAAATAATGTTAATTTGTAGAAGGAGAGGTAGAAGGTGGCTGTTGTACCTGAACGGGTGTGGATCCAATAACAAGTTCAGAGTATTTGTCAGACGAGTAGCCCACCAGTGTCAATTTCGGCGCAGAAATGACATTGATTCTTGTTGGACCTTCTTGATCAACTACGAGTAATCTCTCAAGTGCAGGTGTGTCCTGGATGACCATACCGTGGTCCACCTTTTGTGATGTCTTCCTGCCGCACCAGCAACACACACATAAATAGTCCGGAGAGTCATGTAGGTGATGCAGAAGGTACTCAACCCATTGATCGCCTGAAGACGAAGGTACTCGAGTGCAGTGCAGCCAGTGGAACCCACAGAGTACTTAGAATACAAGATTGAGGATGGATTAACTTTTTATAGAGGGAGAATCATACACGCAATTAACTCAAATGGATTGGACGTGACTCTATTATCCTCCAACGGCAACCGGCAAATTTCCTCCCGCGGGCCGGAGTACGTTTCTCGGTTTGCATGCGGGTTTAACAGAGGGGTTTGATGGAGGCGAGGAGGCATGTTCAGCCGGGCGTGCAGCGGACGGTGCAGTACTATTCGATTTGACAGTGACAACTAGTCTGTACTCTTATAAAAAACATAGTTGGTGATGATGGTGTGCCTGCCATCCTGCAATATAGGCCGTCCGATTTATATCTGACAAATAGGAAGGAAACTATGGCAATTTTGCAAAAAGATACCCACACCCTCTCCACATTTGCAAATAAGGCCTTCCCTCGTTCATCCTTTTCTCACACAAGATAAACTACTCATACAAATGCATCTTAATGTTCCGTGCAACGCATGGGCATCTTGCTAGTTTTTTTTTCTTTTAAAACACAGAGTTGGTGATGATTGTGTGCCTGCCATCCTGCAATATAGGCCGTCCGATTTATATCCGACGGATAGGAAGGAAACTATGGCAATTTGTAGAAAGATACCCACACCCCCTCTCCAGATTTGCAAATAAGGCCTTCCCTCATTCATCCATTTCTCCCACAAGATAAACTACTCATACAAATGCATCTTGATGCGTGCAACGCATGGGCATCTTGCTAGTATATTATAAAAAACAAATAAGAGTAGTAGAGATAGAGATAAGAGTAGATACTAGGGAGGAGCACCATCTACTGCTTCGTGGGCTACTGCTGCGCTCCATTCGGCGGCCGCAACATCCCCTACAGCCACTCCCTCCTGTGCTCCATTCGGCGGGCGTTGTTGAAATTTGGGGAGCGCACTCTCGCGACTGCTGGCAGCAACGACTTCACCGACGACGACTTCTTCCCCGACCTCGGCAACCTCTTCCTCAACAACATGGGCGACAACCTCTACGCCAACGGTGCTGCTCCCGTTGCACCGTATGTGTTTCTGTCCTTCTTGTTCGAAATCGTGGTAGAATTCATGTTTCTAGTCTGTGTCCTGGATTCGATATGTTCATCTACTATGCTAGTCCACATGATTAGTTTAATCTCTGTTATAGCCGTCTTGATTTATTTTGTGCTTATTCTGACTAAATCTCATAGTAACTTGCTCATATATTCAACTGGTGCACCGTCCCCTACAGCCACTCCCGTTTCATGGACGGCCTGGTCGATGCCTCCAAGGAGCCCTTCGTCTACTGCTATGAGTGCCCGATGCCGTTTTGGGGCTCGCCAGCGGACCTCGTGCATCACCTCACGCAGGCGTCTGTCTATCACTACTGGCCCGCGGCGAAGAACATCAAGTATGAGACATGCTACCCGTTCACCGTGCCGGAGTCGCTGGAGGATCACCGCCGCCTGCTAGTCTCGGAGGAGCTAGGACGGCAACATCTTCCTCCTGATTGTGGGCACCGGCGAGGCCCGCGTAGGCCGCCACCCCGTCTCTGTATTGTGCATTAGGGGCGACGCCGCTGACGCTGACACTGACACGAGGCCGATGTACGGGTGCGTGCTCACTATTACTACCCCTCGGAGGTACGTGGGCAGCGACACTGGCTACTTCAAGCTGACTAGGACTGTGCCGAGCTGGGAACTTCCCACCAATGTGGACATGGAAGACGCATGGCATGATTTGACCCCCAACAATGTGCACGGGGACTCCAAGGAGGTTCACCTGGACATATGCATTACCAAGTTAAATGTTAATCATTAGTCTTCGCTCAATGTAATCCGCTGTCTAAGCATGTGGAGACTTCCATGCATGATCTTGCTCTATTGGAGTATCGCACATGAATAAAAGTGTATCCATTTACTGTTTAGTCTAGAATCTTCCATGTATGAAATTTTTACTACAGTACTGGTGAAAGTCTTATGATGAACCATTTCTTACATCTCCTCTGCCCCCTTCCAAGTCATCCTGATTTAATCCCTCCGTCTAGGTGTATAAGGGCATGGTTAATACTTAATAGTATAGCCAACTGTTGACTATAAGAAAGTGCCATGTCATCTGTAGCCAACATGTATAACAATCGATACTCAAAAACTAATTCTTAAAGATCATTTCTTGCAAAGCACAATAAGTGTTATTTCTTCACAAGTTTTGGATGCAGGTTGAACAGTTGAACACTTTTGTTTGCAAAAGATACTTTTTTATCTATTTCACCCGGATGTTTGTGAGCTCTAGAGATGAAATAATATCCAAAGAAACCTATCGATACCCGTTACACATGAGATGACCCCCACATCCTTTGTCAAAATAAAAAACTCCCCGATCAATGCATTTCACTATTCCGTGCAACGCACGGGCACCTTACTATAGATTAGTACGACCAAAAATTGAACTAACAATATATATAGTACGATAAATGTTGATGCATGTCACCTAAAATTATATCATTGAAAACTATGTTCAAATACGAATCCAATGATATAGTTTTTGTTGACATGCACTAACATTTTGTCAGTTAAATCTTCAGTCAAATTCAATGGGGGACTAATAAACCACGACCGATGTAGTACTAGTGTAGAGGGCGGTGTTGCACGCGAGTCTCACCCCGATCGTGGCGCGACAGTAAAGCCGTCATATCACAAAACCGAACCACTCCCAGTAATAAGTGGCCTCGTAAATTAAACGGACAAGCAACCATCACATTCCCCTGTCTTTTTTGCATTTCATCTCTCTGCATTTACTTTCTCCGGTTCATCTCGCACACTCGATCCCTAGCTACTACTCCTAGTATCCCTAGCTACTACTCCTAGGGCCAGTTCTTTTGGCGGCTTAAAAAATAAGTCGTCTCTTCCCCGGATTTTCCCATAAGACTAGTCACAGTGGAGAGTAACATTAAGGCCCTGTTTGGTTCATAAGTCCTAGGACTTTTTCTAGTCCCAACTAAAAAGTCCCTAGTCCCTAAAAAGCCCCTCCTTGTTTGTTTCCAGGGGCCAAAAAGTCCCTAGTCCCTCCCTGGAGGTTATTAAGGGCATGTTTGGTTGGAGACTAGTGTGGTCAAGCCAAAGTGTGGCTAGCCACACAAGTGTGGCTGAGAAATTGGACGCCAAAATTTGGCAAAAGTTGGCAAAAAACAGTCTTTATGACAAGTGGGCCATAGGTGCAATAAAGTGTGGCAAAAACCAAACACATGCCAATTAAACTGTGGCTGTCAAATTTTGGCTTGGCAAACTGTGGGCGGGAACCAAACAGCCCCTAAATGACCATGTTACCCCTAGTATACAGAAAAATAACAACCAAACAACACCATGGGCTGGCGGGGCAATGGGTGCAGGGAGGAGCATTGTTGGAAAAGTCTCAAAAAGTCCCAAAAAAGAGTCTCCTTGAGAGTCTTTTTCATTTAGTCCCAAAAAGCAACTTTTAGTCCCTAGTAGTCCCTCCTATTTGGTTAACAAGTCTCTAAGAGGGACTTTTTCTAGTCCCTACACCAAAAAGTCCCGGGAAACAAACACCCCCTAAGGCGCCTCACTCATTTATTTGGGCCTCTAAACTACTACTAGTACCTCTGTCCTGGTTTATTTGTCACCATTGTAATTTGTGCTAAATTTTGACCAAAGATTTAACTGATATAATGTTAGTGCATGTGACATGCACTAACACTTCATTAGTTAAATTTATGGTCAAAATTTGACACAGATTACAATGGGGACCAATAAACCAGGACGGAGGTAGTAGTTATGGGATTACTAATCTAGAAGCCTAAAAGAATTGGCCCCTAGTACTCCTACTAGTAGTAGTACTCAAGTTGGAATTCCAATTGCACGGCACAACTTGTTAGGCAAAAAAATTGATACAGGGTGTAGGAAGCGGTTTGGAAATTTGCATGCCTTTCTGACCAGTGAGATACTCCGTACAAAGTACGACAGAGAAATAACCATAGAGAAGGAAGCTAAAAGTAAACAATCAAACGAGCATTTTTGCATTTGTTTTGCATTGAATCGTTTCACAAGCTTGACTAGTGCTGTTTTTCTACTTTTACAAAAACCGCATCGTAATGTTAAAACATGCATTTGCACGTACATAAGTAATCGTAGTACTCCCTCCGCCTAGGTGTATAAGTCTTCCCTCCTTCTTGGTCACGGTGCACAACCAAAGATGACTTATTCACCTGGACGAAGGGAGTAGCACAGTCTGCAAGCATATATAGAGAGAGACGTGTAGTGTGATAGTATATAGGAGTAGTAAAGTTTGTGCTATATGCACGTACTTACAAAATGCGTACAGATACACAAGGTTTCCAAACTTTCCCTTTTACATACTTAATTAAGGACATTAATAATTCCTGAACGTTCGGGATTTATCATTTGCATCCCAAAACTAATGAGATCACCTTACGAAACTAAATTATACTCCTACTGAAAGCCACGGTGCTTGCAGGAGCGCTTGCGGCGCGCCACGACTGCCCTGGTGCGCGGCCATTTCCTAGCGCGCCGACACAACGCCTCTTCCTCAGCCTCGCAACTTGCGAGGTGCTGATTGGCGGCTTGCCGGCAGGCGAGCGCGATCTCACCGGTGTGGTGATCCGGCACCAACAGGTACTCCTCCTTGCTGGAAGCGTGCACCCGGTCCACGTAGCGCCAAGCGTAGATGAGGCGCTTGGGACCGACTGCACTCAGGGATTTGGCACGGGCGTCCTCCGCCACCCTCACGGCCCTCGCATGAGCCTTCTTCCAAAGAGACAATTGCCTGACTCTCTCGGACGCGACATAGGCCTGCCAGGCAGCTTGTCCCGCGGCGCGCTTCTCTTCCTCGGCCTTCTTCTCCGCCTCTATTTGGGCACGCTCTGCCGTAGGCAAAGCCTCCCACAAGGCGACATCCATTTCTTTCCAAAGCTCCTCAAGGCTGGGGGATCGACGGGCAGCGCGGTGTTCTCCTCGTAGCGGGGAGCCGACGCGTCCTCCGACGCGCGTGCTGGCAAGATTGCGAACGCCAACGCGTCCACCTTGACGCGTCGCGGCGAGGAGCGGAACGCCAACGCGTCCTCCTCGACTAGTGGCGGCGAGGAACGGAATGGCGACGCGTGACCGTCTGGGCGGTGCAGCGAGGGGCGCCTAGGGCTTGGGAGGGGCGATGCCATGGTGGTCGACATGAGAGGGAGGGGGAGGAGATAGCGATGAACATGAGCGTTCTTCCGAATGCCGTGGGAGGCGCAGTATTTATAGCGAGCAATGGCACACCTACGTAAGATATGGACCGAGCTACACTGACTTAACTGCAGATCCAGTTGCGTCACTGACATGTGGGCCAGATACCTGTTGGGCCGATATGTCAGTGACCCAATGCACCTGCAGTTAAGTAACTGAAGCAACGTCCCGTAAGATATGTTGCGTGATTAACGTAACAGCTACGTGGGCATATTTGTTGGAGTAAATTACGGGGGAGGGAAGGGGTGGAAATATTGCTGGTCACACCGGATTGGACGAGTGCGGGGGAAGGAGAGTCATGCATGCAGATTTTTTCCACACGGGGTGGAGTGGTGGGACCGCCGGAGGGAGAAGGAGAGTCAAGCAGGCATATTGTTTTCACACATGGAGAGGAAAATATTTGGAGATGTACGGGCTTCCTGCAGGTATGGGGAACGGTGCATAATAAGTCATCTTGCATGCCGGGCTAGGTATAGTCTCAAGTCATTAAAAACATACACGCCCCACACATGTTCATATTTCAAGGTGCAATAAATTATTGCATGCGATGATTAAGGTTGGCCATAATGGTGGTATCTTAGGTGGTATCATGCACACGGGAATAGCAAACATGCTGATGTGACAAAGAATTAAAGAAGAGAGGGGGTTAGAGTAAAACTACTGTTCATGCATGCATGCAATGTGATAATGCATTGGTAAACACATATTTTTTGTGAAGAACGACAACATTAGTTGAGTACTTTTGCATACTACAAAAACTATTCCACCGCCTCTATCTTGGTAAGAGTAGGTGGAATTTTTGAATCGAGCCCTTTAAAGTAGAAGGGAGGTAGTAGTACTCTAATAGCTAACCTTGTTGTGATGACTAGATAGGACATGGCACACACCTAGACAGAGGAACTACTCCCTCCTTTACGGTTTATAGGGCTCAATTCAAAAATCTCACCAACCAAGGTAGATGGTAAGTAGTGGAATACTTTTCGTAATTTGCAAAAGCACCCAATTAATGCTCTTGTTTTCCTCAAAAGTTTATGTTTACCAATGTATTAATTGCAATGCATGCATGCAAAAAGTACATGCATTGGTCAATTTTCTCTTAATACTTGCATGAAATTATTTAATGCACCTTGGAATCCGAAATTGTGATGGGGAACAACCAAATTGAGCCTTATAAAATGGAAAAACTAAGATTTTGAGATAAGCCCTATAAACCGGAAAGGAGGGAGTAGCCTGCATTGTGCATTTAAGTTTTGTCTGAAATCAATGTACCTCTACTTTGACCAAACTTATAGAAAAATGTATCAACATTTACAATGTCAAATCAATATTTTTATACTCATTATGAAATGTAGTTCTTATACTCATTATAATCAGTATTGTAGATATTGATATTTTTAGTATAAATTTGGTCAAACACTTTGCAAACGGTTGACGGAAGTAAAAAGGACCAGAGTGAGTATGATGCATGCGGACTAGGCAAAAAAATTGCTCATTTATAGCCGGTCGAAGTCTCAAAGGGCGCGACCACGCCAGGGAGGCAAAGGTCGTGGGAGGCGCGACGGTTGATAGAATTAAGTGAAGTTACATCCATGCGCCGGCATGGCATGCGAACAGGCAGAAGCTATATCGCCAGGCCTACGATATGGGTCTAGTAGACATGACATCTAGTGAATCCCGCATAGTACTCGAGAACTCTTTGGGGGCTTGCAGCCGTTTATCCACCGTGCAAGCCAACAACCCCAGGCCATTTGCACGCCCTACTCATCCTCATCTTCTACTACTACCATACAACAGTTCGCTCCCAGTCATCCTGTCCTTTCACATCACACCAGTTCAACTTCACCTAACCCTCCTCCAAAATCCATGGCCTCCCAAATCTCCATGGTCGCCACTGAGTACCAGGTTAGAGCCATCACCGGCGATGAGTTCATCGTCATATACACACGTGGATCCGCGACGGTGAAAGCATGCCTTGCTCGCTTCCAACACATGTTCAACAGTTCAAAGGATGAGTGGGTCTCTGGGCTAGATGTTAAGTACACCACAGTCCTGGAAAGAGAGAAGATTCTAAAGGAGGCAGAGAAGAAGAAGCCCGCCGTGATCCAGGTTTGCGTACATAACGTGTGCTTGGTCTACCACATATGCCATGCCGACGTTGAGTGCCAGGATTTTAAGAACTTCCTCAAGGACGAAAGAGTGAAATTCATTACTGTAGAATTTAGGAACGACAAGGATGTCCTGGGTCGGATAGGCCTCGTTGTAGGCCAGCCCTTCGATCTCCAGAAGGCAAGCCTGGTGTCCTCCTCTCAGCCTTCAATGCTGACCTTGGCAGCAGCCATGATTGATCCCTCGTACTCTAAACTGAAGAAACCTCACCACGAGTTTCATCATGCATGGGAGTCGAAGACATTAGATGAAGATCACATCCTGTACGATCACCGTCTCTCCAGAACGTCAATGCCGCATTCACCATCCTTAACTGCAGGTGCAGTTGGTGTGTCACTGACATGCGGGCCTGATGCCCGTTGGGCCCACATGTTAGTGAGACAACGCACCTGCGGTTAAGTCACTGAAGCAGCGTCCGCATTCACGCCCGACGCGACCTCTCACTGGCGCCGGCATTGCAGCAGCGCGCCGGCCGAGAGAGCGCCACCCGCGCGACATCCTAGTGCAAGCGACTGCTCCGCGTTAATGACACCACGGCTGTCGACGAACCTACTCCGCCTCCAGCCGTCCATCTGTCTGCCGTGGCTCATTGCCATTCGCCCGCTATATTAACTTGAGCCCCAGCTCCCAGCCATAGCCAAAGACGCACACTCATTCTCCTCTGGTCCCTTCCTTTTGTTGGCACCACTCCAACCATGGCCTCCGGGCACTCCAAAGATCTCTTGGACCTACTGTCGTAGGAGCAGACGAAGGACATCGGTGGCTCCGCTCCGGGCGCGCTCCAAAGCTCTCTTGGACGTACTCTCGCAGGAGCAGAGGAAGAAGATCGCCGGCTCCCCCCGGCTGCCCTCCGCCGCCACGACCACAAAGCCGGCGCGCGTGCGCGGGCTTAGCCGGCAGCGAGGAAGAGTAGTACACGGTAGGTCGCCACCGCTCCGGTCCTAGGAAGGCCACCGCTCCTCCACTCAGTCGACGCCAAGCTTAGTGGGATAAAAATCGGCGGCCGATTAGCTACTTGATGGCGATGTGGAGGCGGAAATCTTCATAACCTTGTGCTCCGGAGGAGGAGGTTATCGAGGCGGATAAGGAGGAGGCAAAGGCAATGGCCGACTTTCTAGGGTTCATGGCCGGACATGGTGGTCGGGGCCCGGCGATCGTTTAGATTAGGTTTACAGTAGGTTTTAGTACGGTTTGTGCGAAATATGTAATGAATTTCATCCAGTTTATAGGAAAAGTTCTCGAAATGTAATGAATTTCATCCGGTCAATTTGAAATTTGCTTTGTTTGCATGAATTTCGTCCGGTTAGTTCATATAGTTGTCGAAAGGTATGCGGGCAGCATCAGATGGCATCCATCAGTGTCCTCGGACAGATGCCGGTGTAAATTTGTGGGCCAGTGCTGGAGATGCCCTAACTATCATGCTATAATCGCTAACAATCCTCCATTATTTGGCAGGGAACAGTTATCCCTCGATCAAAATCAGATCCGCGGTGTTTCGCACTCCTCCCACGTAAGAGTGTAAACTCTTGCTTACATAAAAATGGAGCAAGTGGACGGCACTGTAGCACGTCATATCACTCGAACTAGCCCGCCTAACGAGCGGGAAGGTACCGCCCTCGTCATTTTGTTCTGGATTTCTATCGATCGATCGCGCGAAAATGTTACGCTTCGCAAGTTCTAAAGGAAAAGGCGGCACACTTACGACTCGTACGCGTCGCAACCCTAACAGTCCGGCTCGCACGCCGCTCACCAAAGGGGAGACGCGTTGTCTTGCAATTTCACTGACATGTGGGACTGTAATTGAATAAACCGTCGATAGCCGAGATCTAATCGCTCGGCGGGCGTCGGCTGAGAAGAGAGAAACGGGGGAGGGAGAAGAGATCGCCCGCCCGCCGCGCATGGACTCCAAGAAATATATGGTGATAATGTGAGGTGGGCCATGCTGGAGTCCGGACCGCTTACGGAGCCCGCTCTCACCGCCCTGGCCCCTCAAGACGCCAGCTGCCCGCCGCATGCATGCATAGCAAGTAGTACTCCTCATGTGGAGGAGAGAGAGGCATTGACAAAGTCAAAGAGTGGGCTCTGCCAGAGCCCGTCTCTACACGTGCTCCTAGGTATAAAAAATAATTCTAAAAAAGGCATAAAAAACAATTGTGTCTTAAAAAAGAAAGGTAAAAAAACATTTGAGAGGAAATAGATAGAGAGAAAGTGAGAAAAAGCTGTAACATGGGCATTACATGAGGAAGGAGGGAGTGGTGCACATGCCAAGTTCACTAGGCTGCCGTGTTTCACACTCCTCCGTCGTAACAGTGGAGACAATAGCTTTCATCAAAAATAAACAATGAATACTCGTTGCTCGTCCTCTATATCGGAAAGAATACTTTCATTCACCGACATGTGGGACGTCGACCATCCTGGTCCACCTGCCATGCACAAAATTATCCAGGTCTACCCCGGTCGTATCGCATGCCCAAACTTTCCCACTGTAAGTTGTTCGGACGAAGGAACCATCATGACTTCGTTGAATTCCGCTTCTTCAAGAAAACTTAATGTACCCGCAATACTGCTACCACACGCGAAGACTAGACGGCATTGTACCACGCACTACTAGGAAAACGGCTATAGATGAAATGGACACTAATGGCGCACCACATGTGTGGTGCGCCATTAGTATATAGCAATGGCGCACCACATACAGGTATATTACTAATGGCGCACCTAGTGTGTGGTGCGCCATTAGAAGTTTTGAAAAAAATAAAAAAAAATTGTTACTAATGGCGCACCGTGGGATAGTGCGTCATTACTAGTTGACATAGTAATGGCGCACCACACCCACCGTGCGCCATTAGTAGTTTTAAAAAAAAGTAAAAAAAAATAAAAAAAATTGTTAGTAATGGCGCACCTGTGGACAGTGCACCATTACTAGTTTTAACTAGTAATGGCGCACTATCCACTGGTGCGCCATTACTAAGTTTTTTTCAAAAAAATTCAATTTTATTTTTATTTTATTTTCAAAACTAGTAATGGCGCACCGTGGGTGTGGTGCGCCATTACTAGTTTAACTAGCAATGGCGCACCACCCCACGGTGCGCCATTACTAACTTGGCCCAACACCGAATGCACCCCCCCCCCCCCGTGGACCGCCTTTTCAGTTTTTAAAAAATAAAAGAAAATGATGGAAATGTCAAGAAAATAAAAGAAAATAAGTTTCCCATGTGATATGTGGTCTAGTTGTTGGGAAAATTTACAAATATGAATTTTGACTTTATTTGCAAAATCTCTCTGGAAATTTGTAAAATGGGAACCCCGTTAAACATTTTCAAAATCCCCAAAAACCTAACAGAAAAAAGTTACGGGGCTTTCAAGATCTAGAGGCAAAAAAATTCAAAAAATTTCAAACTTACTAGTGGCGCACCGTGGATGTGGTGCGCCACTAGTAACAGAAAAAAAATTGGTTTTGAATTTTTTTTCAAAAAATGATACGTAATATGACCAGGAAGTTTGAAATATTTTTCAAAATTTCATCATAGTCATGAACATGAACAAAGTCCTAGACATCAACAAGGTATAATAGGATTGATATGCTAGATATGTCAACAAGTGCTTGTGAAGTGAGCTGTTGCTGGCGTTGGATAGAACTCTGAAGTTAAGCATGCTTGGGCTGGAGTAGTGTGAGGATGGGTGACCTTTCGGGAAGTTTGACCACGGAGTGCGATTTGACCAGAGATTAAGCCATAGTGACCTGAGATTAAGAAAAAAACAAAAAAAAATTGAAAATTTTTGAAAAAAAAATAAAAAAATTCTGAAATTTTTTTTTGAAAAAAAATTGTTACTATTGGCGCACTTCTATGTGGTGCGCCATTAGTATACCAGATACTAATGGCACACCGTGGGCTATTCTAATGGCGCACCGTGGGCTATTCTAATGGCGCACCAGGGTGCGCCATTAGTATACCAGAGCGCCATTAGAAAAAAAATCTAATGGCGTGGTGCTAGTGGCGCACCTGTAGTGCGCCATTAGTAGCGAAAACAGGTGCGCCACTAGCAGCCCTTTTTCTAGTAGTGACGTCATATCACTGAAACCCACTAGGCCAAACTAGCCCGCCTAGGTCATCTATTTTCGAATGGAGGGAGTACGTCTCTGCACTGCTATGATTTTGTGTTGCATGTTCTCTGTACTTTTGCTACGATTTTCCTACCCTATGAACCAAATGAGGCCTGAATGTATGTCGACTATTGTCTGATCGATCGCTAAGCCTACAATTTTAGGAGCTAGGGCTATTGGTCGATCAACGAGGGATAAGTATAAGCGTACCACGAGCTTAGGCTGGTTGTAATGGGGAGTAGGAGTATCATATACTAGTATCATGCATATGATACTAGTGTATGATACTACCTCCCTAATGCATAGTATCCAGTATTAGTATGATGTAGTACTCTATTTATTGCCATGCATGACACAAAGTAGCATAACATTTATTATGATACGGTATCATGATATGATACGGTATCATGATATGATACTCCATCCTTTCTTTCTTCATTTAATGCTATGACACCTCATCAAAATTGCCTAGCTGGCATGCATGATACTAGCTATGATACTACCATTACGACCAGCCTCATCAGCCCTAACGTTTCTCTTCGATGAGTGTTTTGCAAGTACTATAGCTCGCACAGTAGCTAGCTACTAACACCAAGAATCATCAAACAAGCCCTGCTGATATGATAAACAGTTCAAACTTACATCTAAGCATGCCATATATTACATCAAAAGCTGGTGAGGATACATCTGTTTCCATAACTTGGAGAGGGTTCGCATGATTCACTATCAAACAAAAGTAGCAAGATCCGCCCACACAAGACAGTGCACTAGCCCTAAGATGGTTTGATAACACGCATCGTTCTGGTAATTAAACACAGGGCAATGCAAACTACCCTGAAGGATTAGCGCGACCAACTATTTCTTGTCATCGATCTCTCGGGCAATGACCATAGCACAGACAGCGGCATGGAATCGATTTCTGGGGCGATGTCCGCAGGACTGACCGCGACATCGGAATCGATCTCTGGGACGATGTCCACAGGATGGACAGCGGCATCGAAATCGATCTCCGGGGCGATGCCAACAGGACGGGCCACGACATCAGAATCATCAAGGACGTCCAGCGGCACCTGCACAACCCTAACATATTAGCAAGCACATTGCAAATAATCAAAAACCACAACTATGGTAATAAGCCATTATTTTTTACATTGTGCAGCTCACCGGGGGATCTCATCCCTCCGGGGGCCATCTCCTCGTCCTCGATGGGGGCCATCACCTTGCCAGGGGAATACTGCTTCTCAACGGCGACTATCTCCTCGAACTCGGTCTTGAGCCTCACATAGGTGGCAATCAGAGTTCCTAGGGTAGGCACGGTGGGGCCCTTGCTGTTCTTCCGACTTCCTTTGAGGAGTTCGTCCGCCAACGTCCTCAACTCTTGGGCCAGTGCTTGTTTCTTGGAGTTCTTCGGTGCTCGCTTCCTGGAGATCGCTGTCTCCAGTGGGTTGTCCGTCGGCAACTCTTTGCCTAGTGCTCCAGGATCCATCAATGAACTGACAAACAAAAAGCAATCGAAAGGAAACCACAATCGCAATGAAAACGGGAAAAGAATAGGATGTGAGAATCGGTCGGTGCTTCGCAAAAAGAAGATTCTTGGAATGAAAATATAGCAGCATAACTGATTCGCCCACCTTTTCTTTGTCGGTACAGAAGAAAAATGGCAAAAGTGAGTAGCCTGGAGTGAGGTTTTCTTCAAGAAAGGGAAGAAAGGGCTTGAACGAGCGTTCTAGTGAAATGATGGTTGCTTCGTCCAGTCCAACTTGGAGGCCACCTTACCACTGCTGGTAAAGGTGTGGGTTTTGTGATATGACGGGTCATGACGGCCACACCGGGGTGACAGGTGAGTCTCGACTGTAGCACCTCGCTGTGATTTGGTGGATGGCACGCGGGCCCGGATGCTTTGAAATGTCCTGCATGTAGATAGAGCGGCTAGTCATATAGGAGTGCTCAATATTGTGCACCGTGACCAAGGCGGAGAGGAAAACGAGAGAACTACGTAATTAATGCATGATTTTAATTAGGGTAGTGTTGTAAAGTACGAGATACATTCCTCCAATCGCAAAATGCCTTGGTTCATGAGATTTGAGATTTGAGCCCTATAAACCGGAAGGGAGGGGATACTGCACACGGTGTAGTCTAGTCACTTGTTGAAATCTCTAGAAAGGCAAATACTCCTTTCCGGTTTACAGGTCTATACTACTCCCTCCATCTAGGTGTGTAAGTCATCTTACGAAAACCAAATAGTCCCAAAACACTTAGGCGCGGTGCATTAACTTCTACCTTGTTTCTTGTTTCTTGACATATCAACCAATAAGAGATGAGAGGTGTGCATGCTTTTAATGATTTGCAATGGCTAGTTCATTGCATGCAATGCTATTAATTAGCAAATAAACATTGGTGACCCTAGGAGGAAATGGTGCTAAGCGCGTGGACCTATGCAGAATGAGTATCAACCAATGGATAATGGAGTTTAATTGTTAAACAATACTCCCTCCTTTCCGGTTTATAGGGCTTATCTCAAAATTTTATGTTTTCCATTTTATAAGGCTCAATTTGGTTGTTTTCCATCACATTTTCAGATTCCAAGGTGCATTAAATCATTGCATGCAAGTATTAAGAGAAATTTGACCAATGCATGTACTTTATGCATGCATGCATTGCAATTAATGCATTGATAAACATAATTTTTTGAGGAAAACAAGAGCATTAATTAGGTGCTTTTGCAAAACTACAAACTGTATTCCACCACTCAACATCTACATTGATTGGTGAGTTTTTTGAATTGAGCACTATAAACCGGAAAGGAGGGAGTAGCAATTTTGTCTCATGCAAGAGCCTGGCTAGTATATGCGTGCTCCAAGGAACCGCACCACGCGAGCGTTCGCAACTTCCATGTTCGGGTTGCGCTTGGCTCTTCGCCTCTTCGAGAAGACGAACAATGATGCTACTCCTACTTCTACAGTATTGAATCCACTGCTGCATGTCCGTCCACCTCGTGCGGGAGGGATAGCGTGTAGCGAAAGCTTCTAATTACTGCTCCTGCCTTTGCGTCTATGACAGGTGGGCCCAACAGGTGGTTGGCCCTCCTGTCATGCAGCCAAAGGCAGGTGCAGTTAAGGCACCGGAGCTCAGTCCGCGAGGGAGAGGGGGTCGTAGTAATCAAATTTCTCGGTCTTGTACGAGTTGATGCGACACATCAAAGCACTGCACTCGATAAAAGTCTTTTTACACATTTCAAATGGGCTACTTCGTATGTAGGAGTAGACATATTCTGCTTCGTATGTAGTCACTTGTTGCAATCTCTAAAAAGACTTATATTTGGAAACGGAGGGAGTACAATGCATGCATGCATGCCGTGACTTTCCTTTTGATACTTGCATGTGTTGATTTGATGCACCTTGCCAAATTTTGACTATAAATTTAACTAACCAAATTTTCATGCATGTCACAAAAAATTACGGGGCTGTTTGGATTGTGACTATGTTTGTCTTATGTTGCCACATTATTTTTCCCACACTTGCCACACTTGCCTAACCTGAGTTGCTCAAATTGTTAGACACACTTTGGCTTGCCTAAGGGAATCTTGCCACAATTTTTGTGTCTATGACATGTGGGGTTCACTGCTAATAAAAAAAATCTTGCCTTAGGTGTGGCTAATAAAAAAGACTTATATTTAGGAACGGAGGGAGTAGAAAATATAAATAATAATGCATGTTGGGGCAACCCATGTTTCCACTAATTTTAGCCGTGGGCTTGTTCACAATTTTTACGAGGGGGTGGTTGTTCATTTAATGGAGGGACTTGTAGTACCAGACTTGAACGATACAAAGTGCAACCTGGCACACCGTAACACCACTTGGAACAAGCGGGTAGCTATCTCAAAAAACAATCAACAACTAAAAAAACCACGACCTGGCATGTAGTAGTACACAATTTTAAATGATTGTTTTGATGGAGTGAAAAAGGAAAACTACCCCACTACTTATATATAGGCCGGAGCCTCCGCGCTTGCTTGCTAGGGTTGCTCTATTCACATACTCTCATCCTCTCCAGATCTAAACAAGATAGGGGCAGTAACACTGTCTTTCTCCCTTCAAAAAACACTGGCTTCTATCCTCACCGCTGGTTATAGATCCGGACGTATCCCCCTCCGCCGGTGAAGGGGAGGAGGGGCAGCGTTTAGGCCGTCGTCGACAGCAAGGGAGGAGACCCACTATCGGCCGCACCGTTATCTCTGGCCGAGCGCCGGCGCGGGAGGTCCTCCGATCCCTTCGTCGTTGCCTGTGGGCGGATCCGGCCTCCCGCCGCCCACCTATCCACACCCCGACGACCTTCAGGTATATCTTCGTTCAAAACCGCCTTAGCTCTACTTCCCCAGCTCGCTACGTCGCTGCATGTGCATCATTTTCTACCTCTCAGCCCCTCTCGATCGGATGGTCCAACGTCACCTATTTTTTTCTTCTATTGTTAGAGGTAAAGCTACTTCATGGAGTCGAATCTTGTACTCCCTCCATCCGAAAATACTTGTCATTGAAATGGATGTATCTATATGTATTTTAGTTCTAGACACATCCATTTTGATGACAAGTAATTCCGGACGGAGGGAGTACTTGGTTCAAACAAGAAATAAAGTGGGGGTGGGGGAATTTAGTATGTACATCGGACTTGGTACAAACAGGAAGGAAAGGGGGTGAAAGTAGTACAGACTGGTCATCCAACCGGTCTCTTAGTCGAAAAAGGAAATATAGGGGTAACGCTATACACAGTGGTATGACCAGGACTAGATTTGCTATCCAAACATAAGAGTAGGTGGCTAGAGTGAACAAAAATGGGACCAACCCAGATATGTTTCTTGGATGTTTGTTTCTCGGGGCAACAAACTATGAATCACCACTTTATGCCCCTGTTTACGTACATGGTGCTGTACTGCTGGTGCACCCACTGTCCCATGCCCTTATACCAAATATTTAGGCTCCGGTCGGAATAAAGGGGCAGAAAACATAGATCTTGATGAAAATAGAGGAATAGGAAAGGAATGTAGGTATAAAACTACGGAACAGCGAACTGGAGGAAACTCTCAAGAGAATGTGTTCGGATGGACTACGAAATGTACAGATTTGTTTTTTTAGAGTAGCATGCTTGGCATTATGAGATGCTATTTGTTTATTCAGCTGCACAGTGACTACTCTTGTCCTCACCTCACGTACCACACATAGGTTGATTTTTTTATTCTGGCAAACACAGCACAGCAACCTGTCTAACGCATGGCAGCGAGCGCCTGCCTCGGGCTTCCGCTCAAAAAATGAGCAGCGCATGGATGTTTCTAATCCTATGGAATCAGTACTACCAGACCAGCTTTCCTATGAAACACTATTCACCTTTCCCGTGTTCCCAACGGTTGGAAGGGAAAGAATACCGTAGGAATTGTGTTCCTACGAAAATCCTGCACCAAACCTGTGAACTGAACGCAGCCTTAGCTGTTCTTAATATAATGTCCCTGGTAAAAATGAAGCCATGCCACTGTTTTTGCCTGTAATTGTTTGAGACTCTGACAAGTTTAGCCAAATGTTTTTGCCTGTAATTGTTTGAGACTCTGACTGTTTCCTCTGTGCCTTTTTGTGCAAACAGGGATACACAATTCACCTGGTTGCTGTTGTGACCTTTTGGTGCACTGCACAAAACTCTTCTTAAAAGAAGTGACTTTTGTGTTGTTTAACTGGAATGTCAGAATGGAACAGTTGGTTCATTTTGGTGGAACTGCACAAAGGGAGATCTGTGTTCCAATCCTCATTATCCATATTGGCGCCATAACCTTCCTTTAGGTAAGAATGATATTTAATGCATGTGTTCATCTCTATTTTCTGACTGCCATGAGAAAATAATGCTGTTTTTTACTAGTACACTTGTACTCCCTCACTGACAAAACCAATTCTGAATTAGAAGGCCAATCATGTACTTGGTTTCACCAACTGGTGAGGAGAAAGAGAAACAGAGCATGAAGAGGAAGAAGAAGAAGAATAAACAGTGCCAAGGCGATCTTGCTGAAGCCAGAGGCCTCAGTCGAGGCCATTCAAGGGCTCCGGCAACGACTACCTTACATGTGAGACGATCCTCCAGGGAGCCCTTCCACTTCTGCTATCTCACTTAATTAATTAGGAGTACTTAAGTACCACTAATTTATTACTGCCTAATTTTCCTGTTGGAGTTAAACAAATCTTTAGTAGGACCCTATGCTGAATCATGTACGTGTGAATGTTTGTCTATGGAGGTGAATCATGTGGTGGAGCAGGGAGGGAATATTATTAGTGTCATGACATAATAGTGCTATTGTTTTGCATGTCAATTTATTGCCATTGGTTCAATGAGGCAATGTTTTGCGTATTGTCCATCATGAATTTGATGCTACTGTTTGAGTAATATGCTAATGTCTTCCGATCCTTTCTCACTGAGCTAATGAAGGTTTCACCTTGTTCCTACTTGTGCAAACAGGGATCATGTTGTGCCAATCATACATTTTAGTGGAACTACACAAGACAATACAATGAACTGTATCCCAGCCAGTGCTTTAACTCTGCTGGAAGTTCTTGATAATCTTTCGTTATAATCTCAGCACTGGTAAACAAGAGTGATTTCAACAATACATTTGAAGTGCACAAAAATATATACTATTGTGTGATTCCAGTGAGTGCTTTATCATCTCTTATGGGACTACATGAATAAGCTTTTTTCTCAGGTTGGTACGGGCCTAAGGCCTTCATCCATATTATTTTGCTGTCATCTCTATTTGTATCGTGCTACTGTAATGAGAAACTCCTTTATCTTTGCACTTTTAAGTTTTGCAACCTATGATAAATGGCAATGCTTTGAGTGTTGAGTTGAGCTAATTGGCACTGATTAAATAAACTAATACCTCTCTTTAAGCAAGACTACTATGTTGCTAACTTTACCCATTAAGATAATGAGGGTGCTTCTATTTGTTAGTGTATGTTTCATCAACTAGTCCCACTATTACAGTAATCTCACTCTCTCAATATATGTGCCAACAGGGATGCTCGATTTTGGTGGAACTGCACAAAAACTTTGGGTGCTTCATTGCCTCGACAGCTTCCGTCCTTTCCTGTCAGTCGCTAATCTCCGCTTGCTTTCTTCTTTTGCTGTCAGTCGCTTGGCTTATCTCGGCTTCTAGTCAAAGGAAATAGTAATTGATATGCTACCTCACACAGGTTGGTACTAGTCTTTATCCTGATTATTGTGCCTGTCATATGTATTGGTAATTTGGTATTGTGCTACTGTTTGCCGATTTCATAAAGGAGTAATTTGGAGCCTGAACTCGCAGGCAAATCATTACATCGGGTGATTTCAGTAGAACTGCACAAAATGATCAGATGGACAGGTACTTAACTCAGACAAGCATCGATGTTGACAAGAAGTGCCTATATTCATTCGAGTATCAACCGGCGTCAACCAATTGTTAAACTCCAAGTATTAGGAGAGTGAACGCCAAAAATATTGCTTGGTGCATAGCCCAGAAAAACGCAGTCCAGTCTTTGGTCCCAACTTGTGCCTTTTAGTTATCGGCACATATGGTAGTATATGGCATGGAGTCTAAAGATTCCAGACAAGTTGGTTGACGCATATATTCATCTGGCACTTAATCAGTCTGCACGCCAAGGATGTTCTATTTCAGTTGAACTGCACAAAAAATTTGGGTGGTTCATTTTCTCAACCGCCGCCTTTCTCGTCTGCAATGTAGAATTTTGGCGAGATACAGGACCAAGATGAGCCAGTAAACTAGTTGGATGAAAGTAGTGGCCAAGTTGCTCAAATCTCCCTCGACACAAGGCCACTATTTGAGGATAAACCTACAAGCAAAGTTCAGATTGTCTGTGATGCCTCTTATGTACTCGAAAGTTTACTCGTACAAGAACTAATTTTAGCAAGAAGTACCTCCGATTGAACACCATTTACCAGTCTGTACCCTAGGTAATTAAAGTTCGTCCATGGATCATATTGGTTGTGATCTCAATCATTTGGATGCGTAAACATACTGAACATGTGTATATCTGAATCTTTTTGTGAATTATGTATGAATATTGTTGTGTGATCTATCAATCATTTGGATGCATAGATATGCTGAGCTTGTGTATATATGAATCTTTTGAGTTGTTGATAGTGAATGTTGGCTATGAATATGAACGTGTCCTGTGAACCTGAGTTTGATATGAATGTTACCTTTTCTGTTGTATTTGTGTGTGAACTTGTTAGTATGCCTACTATGGGGTATAAAACACAGGTCTCTTATAAAAGTAATGCTGTGTCCAATTTATGTTTTCCCTTCTAACCACATATATATTTATATTATTACTATTATCGTATATTTTATAGAGACTTATATATACATTATAAAAACATCCCACGTGTTATTAACTTATAAAAGTAAATGTTTAACGGAAAATCCTGGTTGTTTTTGACTCACAGGCAAGGAAAATCCTGGTGATTGCATACAAAAGCTTGCGAAGATTTTGAAGGACCAATTTAATAATAACGCGCTCATTTTTATTTTGAGCAATAACTCGCTAATTTCTTAATTATATATATATATTATGTGCCTCTCCGGTTTATTCTTTGATATTAATTGCTCCTTCTAACATAACATTATATATATAACGAGCCCACCTAATACGTGTATTTCAAGGAAGTGCAAATGGGCTGGGATTTCTTAGAAAATATAAATGGGCCTGATTGACGCGAAATTATTTGTTCACCCAGCCCAGCAAATGGACTGTACATTCTAGAAAACATGGGTTAAATATATGCCACATTTTTGCAGGCTGACATGTGGGCCAATAGGTCGAAGCCTACGCAGGGCATTGTCAACTTGGTCAACAAATGATTGTGTCCTCCACAGCCATTGGATTTATATCCAACGGCCGGCATGCACCTTCAATCTCTCGTCTTCTTCCTCCAGCGTCGCCGGGACCGCCTGGTCCGGCCCCCGGCGGCTAGCGGCTCTGCTTAGCACGCATCGCTGCGAGGCGCTACCCCACCGCCGGCCAGGCTATCCCTCCACCCCTCGACACCTCCTGTTATTCTCCATAGACTACAGCCCCACGCCGCAACAGAACCAGTTATAACCCTTCTCCTCCTCTCAATCTGCGACTCCACTGCCGCGTTTTCCCATCTCCGAGTCGTTCCCGTCCGGGGCCTCGCCGTCGTCCACTGCCTCGCTATGTTCGGTGCGGCGTTGTCAACAAACGAGAGTCATCGGAAGAGGACTATACGTGGAGAGCCTGACGGTTGGGACCCACGAGGTCCATGGTCGCACGCAAGGAAAGTTCCTCCTTATTAAGCTGAAAAAATGTTTCCTCCACCTGACAGCTGGGACCCGCCGGCTGTATCTTCGCACGGAAGGAAGTGCCTCCTTGTTTTGCGAAAAAAATTATTCATCTCGTTGACAGCTGGGACCCGTCAGATTTGGTGACTGACTTGTGGGCCTACTAAGCGGACGTGTACGCACGGCTTTGTCAACTTAATCAACAAATGATTCTAGCAGCTGGACCGTTGGATGTTAATCCAACAGCCATGCTCCTTCTTCAGCCTCTGTTCTTGCTCCTGTCTCCCACGGGCGGCACCGCGGCTGTGTTGCCGCGCACCCGAACCAGTGAAGTTTCCCACTCCTCTCCATCTGCGACTCCACTGCCCCGTCTTCCCCATCTCCGGGTCGTTCCAGTCTGGGTGCGCTCGGCATGGTGTGGTCAACGTGGTCAACAACCGAAAGTCATCGGAAGATGACTGTACGTGAGAGGCTGACAGTGGGGATGCACCACGCGCCATGGATGCATGCATGCAACGGAATGCGACGAGGTCAACGTGGTCAAGGAACGACTTCCATCGGAAGTATACTGTACGTGGAGAGTCTCAGCTGGGTCCACGGCCGCAGCAAGTAAGTGCCTCCTTATTACGCAGAAAATAATGATTCCTCCAACTGACAGCAGGGACACACTGGATGGGCCACTGTATTTTGCGAAAAAACGTTTGCCCCCTGACTGCTGGGACCCACCTGACGGGCCACCGTATTTCGCGAAAAAAACGTCCCCCCACTGTCAGCTCGGACCCACCGGAAGTGCCTCCTTATTATGCACAAAAAAATGAATACTCCCCCTGCTAGCTGGGACCCACCTTGGTGGGAGGTGACTTGTGGGCCTACTAAGGTGATGGGGACGAAGGGCTTTGTCAACTTAGTCAATATGAACGATTCTAGCTCCAGTGACCGTAGGATGTCCATCCAACGGCCGTAGTGCTTCTTCAACCTCTGGTCTTCTTGCTCCAGCCGACCAAACCAGCGCCGGTCGTGCCTCATGCTCCTGCCTCCCATGGCCGGCTGTGCTGCCGCGGAGGCCTCACCGGCCCCTACTATTCCCACCGCTGGCCAGGCCCTGCGGCGACGGCAGCCTCACACCGTAGCCGAACCAGTGAACCCTCGTACTCCTCTCCGCGCGGGCTTCCACTGCCGCGTCTTCCCCGGCTCCGTGTCGTCCCCTTCCTAGGCCTCGCCGTCATCAATGTGGTCAAGGAACGACTTCCATCGGAAGAGTACTGTACGTGGAGAGGCTGACAGCTGGGTCCACGGCCACAGCCCAGTTTTTTTGTGATTTGCCAAGTAAGTCGCTTTGTCAGGCCTGTTGGGCTGCAAATCTTTCAAGGCGAGGAGAGCTTTCATTTGGCTGGCCGAGAAAATGGCCCATCAGTAATGAGAAATGGGCTGTACATTTTTAAAACACATCAAACCGGCAATTAGTTTCAAATATCTTTTTTTTTTCATTTCGAGATTTTAAATTACATTAATTTTTATGCGTGGAGAATTTGTTGGATTTTATATTGATATACATTTATTTTCAAAATCAGTTTGAATGTGAGTCGAAATTTCGGGATTAAAAACAGTTCGGACCGCACCGAAATATGCAAAATTTCGTATAATTTTTTAACCGTGGCCACAATATGGGCTGTAATGCTAACAAAAAGAATATGGGCTCCAAAAAAACCTTAAGAATTAGCAAATGGGCTGTAAATTATTAGAAATAATGGCAGATGGGTTGTATGCTGTTTTCCACAGATTTGAGGCTTTCCTAAAAAAAAGGTTGACGCACAAGCAGTGACTGTTGGATGGCCATCCAACGGTCGTCGTGCTTCTTCAATCTCTGCTCTTCCTGCTCCAGCCGCTCAAACAAGCGCCGGCGGGACTGCCTGCTCCCTCCTCCCCGCGGCCGGCTCTGCTGCCAAGCAGGCCTCACCGCCCCACCATACTCCCATCGCTGGCCTAGCCATCCCTCTATTCACCCACACCTGCTGTTATTCTCCGGCGACGGCAGACGAACCAGTAAACCCTCGTACAGTCATACTCCCCTCCGTGTGGGAAACAACTGCCAAGTCTTCCCTGCCTCCGTGTCGTTCCCATCCTAGGCCTCGCCGTCGTCCACCGCCCTGGTGCTCTCGGCGCGGCCTGGTCAACGTGGTCAACAGCCGACATGCATCTGAAGTGGACTGTACGTGGAGAGGCCGACAGCTGGGTCCACGGCTGCACGCAAGGAAATGCCTCCTTATTACGCGCAAAATAATGATACCTCCACCTGACATCAGGGACCGACCGAAAGGGCCTCTGTATTTCGCGGAAAAAACGTTATCGCCGCTGACAGCTCGGACCCACCAGCTATATTTTCGCACGCAAGGAAGTGCCTCCTTATTACGCACAAAAAAAATGAATACTCCGCCTGTTAGCTGGGACCCAGTATAGTGGCAGGCTGACTTATGGGCCTACTAAGTTGACGGGGACGGAGGGATTTGTCAACTTAGTCAATATGCATGATTCTAGCTCCAGTGACCGTACGATGTCCATCCAACGGCCGTAGTGCTTCTTCAACCTCTGGTCTTCTTGCTCCAGCCGCCCAAACCAGCGCCGGTCGTGCCTCGTGCTCCTGCCTCCCGTGGCCGGCTGCGATGCGGCGGAGGCCTCACCGCCCCCTACTACTCCCACCGCTGGCCAGGCCATCCCTCTACTCACCCACACCCCCTGTTATTCTGTGGCGATGGCAGCCTCACCCTCGTACTCCTCTTCGCGTGGGCATCCATTGCTGCGTCTTCCCCGACTCCGCATCGTCCCCTTCCTAGGCCTCGCCATCGTCCACCGCCGTGGTGCTCTCGACGCGGTGTGGTCAAGGTGGTCAACGACCGACTTCCATCGGAAGAGTACTGTGCGTGGAGAGGCTGACAGCTGGGTCCACGGCGGCCGCAAGGAAGTGCCTCCTTATTATGCGCAAAATAATTATTCCTCCACCTGACAGCAGGGAACCACCGGACGGGCCACCGTATTTCGCGAAAAAAATGTTTCCCCCCTGACTGCTGGGACCCACTAGCTACATCTTTGCACGCAAGGAAGTGCGTCTGGGCAAAAAAAAAAACAAACGATTTGCCCCCAGACTGCTGGGACCCACCAGCTACATCTTCGCAGGCAAGGAAGTGCCTGATAGTCGGGACCCACCTGGTTGAAGCGTACGTAGCGTTGTCATTCTGGTCGCGAACGTGTACGCACATATATACTGGTCGATGTAGAGGCGCGCACGTGTCGTAGTATAGGCGCGCACGTAGCATGTACACGTACGTACAGCGGCCAGGGTGCAAGAAAGAAAATACGGCCATGTATGTGTACATACGGGCGGGGTCTCGAACGCCTACTTGCACATACGTACATGGCTGGGTCGGAACGGAGAAACAGCGTCATCGTCGTGTTCATGGGGAGCCAACCGGCTCGGTCGGAACGGAATGCGTAGTCGTGTTCATCGGGAGGGCTTGGACGGAACAGGCGATGGAAACGAGGCCTGGCGTACCGCACAACGGAGGAAACAGACCTCCTACGTTCGGAACGGGGTCCTGTTGATCGGGAGGGGTGTGGTGTACCGCAAAACGGAGGAAACGGACCTCCTACGGTCGAAACGGGGGTCCTGTTGATCGGGAGGGGTGTGGCGTACCGCAAAACGAACGAAACGGACCTCCTACGGTCGAAACGGGGGTCCTGTTGATCGGGAGGGGTGTGGCGTACCGCAAAACGGACGAAACGGACCTCCTACGGTCGAAACGGGGGTCCTGTTCATCAGGAGGGGTGTGGCGTACCGCAAAACGGGACTCCACGGCATACTGTTCATCTCCACCGTCGACCTCCTCCAGCCTCCACGGGCTACCGTCGACCTCCTCCAGCCTCCACGGGCTCCTGTTCATCCAGCCTCCACCGCGCGCTCCTCCACCGTCTACTGTTCAACCACCCCTCCACCGTCTACTGTTCATCCAGCCCTCCACACCACGGGGTCCTGTTCAACCACCCCTCCACGGGCACCCCTCCACCGTCTACTGTTCATCCAGCCCTCCACACCACGGGGTCCAATCAACCACCCCTCCACGGGCACCCCTCCACCGTCTACTGTTCATCCAGCCCTCCACCACACCACGGGGTCCTGTTCATCCAGAGGCAACGCCACCGCTCACTGTTCATCCAACCCCCCCTCCCCCCGCAACACTCACTGTTCATCCCAGAGGCAGCATCGATCGGCTTTAGTTAGCAGCAGTAGCGAAGGAATCGCTCGATCGGGTTCAGTTAACAGCCATCGATCGATCTCTCGGGTTCAGTAACGCGTAGCCTGCAGTGCAATCGCTCGGGTTCAGTTAGAGCCCAACGCCTCGCTCGGGTTCAGTTAGAGCCAACGCCTCGCACACACGCGCGTACGTGTATGAGAGAAACGCGCATCGCTCGGCCCCCGACCTCCCACCGTAACCGGGAACTCCCTGAAATTTTCCTCCCCCTCGCTTCTACCATGGTTTTTTCCGTCATGGACGGCCCAAAGAATGTCATGCAGTTGCGTCTCCGGCCCGCCCAGGATGAAAAGCCCATTTTCTGTCATGATTTTTTGTCATAGAAGTAGGAGCCCACCACATCTATGATGATACCGGGTTTTGTCACAATTATCGTCATAGAAGTGTCATATGTATGACAGAAAATAATTTCGTTCGGCCCAAAATGTCACGGATGTGTCTTTTTTTGTAGTGATAGGAATAGGAATTGTAGTGGCCTGCCCACTTGAATCCTATAAGATTAGCAAGGAAATGCGGGGAGCTGTGTCGCCTTTGAGAGTTACACGGATATTAACAGTACCGCACCTTCAGTTGAAGAGAGTTGGTATCCGAAGCCTTTCTAGCCGTACCGGCAATACTAGCACATATATTCCAGCAAGTTCCACTTTGCTGATTTTACTTGTGATGCTTATGATTTTCATGTAATATATATCTACACTATGATCTGCGTAGCTGCTTTGTGTCGCACTAGCAGCAGTCCACTCTTGAACCTAAACAACACACCAATCATAAGTCCAAAGCTTACTTCTTCAAATATGAATTGTGATATGATACTGATATTAGTTAACAGACACACATTTAATTGGTCAGGTAATGCTCCCACTTGATTTTCCAAATGCATGTGGCCACATATAGAGAGACAGCATGGAATTGCATTTCTTTGGGCGCTATGATTCATCATGAGTGGGCAACCAACACTGTATGCAATGAAGCGGAACCTTGAGAATATGCTTCCTCTTCTGTTCTTTAACATGTTACTCTTTTGTTATTCTGAATTTAGTACGTACAGTATGTTCCTCGTTAGGAAGGGGAGCAGGGACATCTGCAGTCAACAGCTGATAGAGCGGGCCTATACGTGATCGATAGGCTTTCAATTAGTAGCGCAATACAACACCGTAATTTCCAGCCAGTTCCACTTTCCCGATTTATATACCCTGGTTATGGTGTACCCCTTTTATGTAAACGACGATCTGCCTAGGTGTTGTGTGCTCTTATTATCATGGTTTGGCAATAAACTCTCTATACAGTATATTATGAACCTATCATCTACCAACTATCCTTACTTTTGGAGCCTATTTTTTTGTGTACTTGTGCCAGATTATATTAATGCACGCACCATATTACAGCACACATGGGCTCTCTCATTAGAATCCAGTGATAGCACACAAGGGTTTACAGGGGCGCCCCTATATTAGAATATCCTCTGCATTACAAAGATAATGTCACTACTATTTATGTTAACATGCTTCTCAGATATTATACATAATCACAGTGAATATCAGAATCCGCGCATCAGAAGAATATTGTGGAACACTGCAACGACTTACAAAATTGGCACCAAGGCATTGAGTGCCATTCTGGATGCAATGAAACTCATACGCTCCCCACCTGTAGATTCTTGTTCAGAATATGATCCTAATGACTATTCTGACCTCGAGGAGTCAAAGGCAAATGGCCTGTCCTGTTCACCCATCAAGGTGCCTGTTCTAATTTGGCAAAGTTTTATTGATTGCGCGTATCATGCATAAGTTGTCTTGCATTTTTTCTACTTTGTAGCACCGCCATTTGCTTAGTTTACTCATCATATATGTCAAGATGCCATACCCATCCATTATCAATACATATTCATCTGTCATCATACCTTGTTTTTCCACTCAAATGTTGTTCTTATGCATCAGACATCAGAAAGGAAGAGGGTGATTGCTGAACCTGAAGGAGCACCAGCAAAGTCCTTGAAAAACGTGGTGGTGCCAGAGAAATCAGACAGCACCCCACTTATATTGGCTCTACACCAGTGACACAAAACGTAGGACCGACTCCAGCAGACTGTACCCATACTTCACTGGCCACACCACTAGCCCCACCACACAGGACCTGCACTCCAGCAAAAGGTATGCCGATTTCAGTTGCCATAGCACCAGCCGTACCACAGAAAAATCCCACTCCAGCAAAAAGCACAGCAAGTCCACCAGCGGAAGACCTATCCCTACGGCAGAGACGGCCAATCCCTGCAGATTGGAACCCCATTCCAGTTATTCCCAGTTTAAAAGACAATGCATTCAATGTTGTTAGGGACTACGTGCATATATTCCCATCATGGGAAGATTATAGTGAAGACAAACACCGTTTCACATCTTCCTGTCCCACTTACGTGTAAGTGCTATTATTCATGGTGATTATTTTCCTGTTTTCTGCTGATTGAACACATCAATGATTTACATTACATTGTTGTAAGTAGGTGAGGGTCAATCTGGATAGTCATGGCGAGCAAAGCTTGCTTGCGCTTTTCAAGGAAGCATTGCAACAGTATCGATGTTACCTGAGGAAATCACACTTTGATGGAAAGTCTATAAACGAATTTCTGGTGAAGTCTCCTATGCTAAATTTAGAAGACATTGAATGGAAAAACCTTGTCATGCACTAGTCTCGTTCCTAGGATGAGGTACTGTCTATGATATCACATGACAATTTGAACTTCTACTTTTGCACATGTGCCTTACGGATCTTTTTTGCAGGAAATCTGCTCGAAGAAGAATTCCGGTTTGAAAAGGATGACAAGATATCGCAAATATGTTGCCCGCTGCTTTGCTCTTGTTAGTACATGTTGTCCTGTATCACTGTACTTGCATACATACATGGTTCATTATGTGATAGCTTGCTTATAAATTGTTTGCTCCAAATTATCTGATGTGTATGAATGGTTACATTAGTGTAGAATATATCCAATGCCAATGAAATTTTTTAGCTCTACATTGTTCTTGTAAGTACCTGCTGTCCTTTATCAGTGTACTTATACTGACAGCTAGTTGTACATGTACCATCACTCTGCAGCTTATTTTCCTTTGCCCTCCATTTTCTACACGTCAGATCTATATTTACTCTTACCATAAGGTTGGATAACACCGATGGTACTGAAGAAGTTTAGCTCTGCATTGCTCTTGGTTGTACCTTTTGCCTATATCATTGTACTTACATTTATAGCTACTTGGTTATGTAGCATCACTCTTCATCTGATCTTAAATATTCTCCAATTTTTCTTATATTATCACATCTATATTTACTCTTAACAAAATGTAGATTAAAGGCAATGCTTATGAAGAAGATTATGTGGTAAACTTCTTGAATTGCCCCCCCCCATCAGCATGGACAAGGGCTTTATAGAGCCTGTCTTCACCAATAATGTAAGTTTGTCCTTCTCAAGCCTTCAAACTTTATTGTGTATATTTGGTTAGGCATGATTGCAACAGCTGTTTATTTTTGGTGTTTGCATCAAATTGCATGTTTAAAGTTTATTATGTAGTTCATAAACAAAAGTTTGTCCTTCTCAATTTAAGTTTTCAGTTGTACAACCAAGTTCCTTCTTCACACCATGTAAATTAAACTATACAAAGCAAGTGATCTTCTTTTGCACTGCATGTATGCTTCTGTTCTTGATCCGTAATCCAGTGGTGTCGTGAACCTACCCACTACAGCACAATGTCATATTCTGCAATGGCTTAACTATGAACAATGTCATATCATTCTACTATTATTTAAACCATCTCTTTATTTGCCAATCTGAAATGGGATAAATTGACAGCACATTAACCATTGATACTTATGAGTTCTTGATCTGTAATCCAGTGGTGTCGTGAAGCTGCCAACTCCTTCACAATGTCATTTCCTGCCATGTCTTCACCTGAATAATACCATATTGTGTTAATGCTATTTTAAACTGTGTTACTTTATTCGTCAGTAAGAAATGTGATGAATTGTCAGCACTCATACTTATATGTACAAAACCTGTCATCTGTCTGCTTTTTTATCTTTTAGAGTGAGGAGGATAGAAGTGTCAAACAAGCGCAATCTCATCAGCTTGCTCAGCTGCTTGCGCTGCAGCTCCCGAGCAGGGCTAACCTTTCTTGAACTCTATTGAAGTGCTGATGGTTTTGTATATTATTTTGTCGGCGTGTTTATTTGCACTGGTGGCGATCTTTGATGCCCAGTGTATGTAATCTGCTGTCTGCTTGTGCTTTATTATCATAGTGCCGAACTTTGATGCCCAGTGGATGTAATATGCCGTAATTTCTTTATTGTATAGTCTAGGTTTTTTTCTTATTCACGATGCTGCAGTTATTTTACTGTATATATATCCTATCTTCGCAGTAAACCGGCTGTAACATCCCAATTTTCAATTTGGATGTTATACATAGGTCATCATATGCATATCATATTTTATTTGCATTTTTGGTTGGGATCCTAGAAATCTTAAGCAACTCAAGGACCCAAGGAGAGAGTTGGACATTTCATAAATTTTTCATATTTGAATTTTTCTCAAATTCGAAAAGAGGATCATTTTGGTTTTAATATTTTTCTCTCAGAATATCCTAATATTAAAAATAAAAGAGAGAAGATAATATGACTTCTTCAAAAAGAGAGGAATATTGGAGGAAAAAATTTAAAATCAAATAAATAATTTTTATTTGGATTTTATTGCTATTTATTTGAATTAGAAAAATATGCATTTTTCAAAATTGCATTTTTAGGCTAGAAAAATGTTCACTTTGTTCTAAATATTTTATTTAGACGGTGAATATTGTTTTTGGCATTTTTAGAAATTTTTTATATTTTATTAGGATTTTTGTTTTTCGGTGGAATTTATTTTTAAAAAAAATCACGCCCAGCGCTCCCGAGCCGCCTTCCTCCCGCCGCCGCCGTGCCTGGCACGGACACCGAGGGGAGTCCGAGCCGGACTCCACCCCGGGCCGGCCCCTCGCGCAAGCCACGCCGCCCCCCGGCCTTTAAATAGGCCGAGGCCCCCGCCGCCGCCACCACCCCGCCGCCTCCTCGCCAAGCCGCGCCGCCGCCTACCGCCGCACGCAACCGCACCCCGCCCGCGACGCCGCCCCGCCTCGCGAAGCCGGCGACTCGCCGGAATTCCGCTTCGCCGCTGACCCCAGTTTTCGTCCTGGACCGGTAAAAAAACCATCGGTTTGTTTCGGTTTTTTTCGGTTGTCGAACTAGTTTGGTTTTTATTTTTAGGGTTAGGGTTCTCTCGGTTTTTCTCGATCAGATCTATTTAGCGAGCGTTCACCCGAACGCCTCTGTTCGCAAACCCGTTCATCCGTTTGTCTCTGATAACGAACGTCCGTTCGTTAGTCTTTTTCTGTTTATTTTGTTTTCGGCCAGGGACCTATCCGCGATTATTTTTATCGCAGATTAGCCCCTGATCCTCAAACGCTCGCAACTTTTTAACCGTTTGTCCAAATCCAGTGAAACCAACACCAAAATCTTTGTCTCGGACCCCTCTTGCCAGTTAATCAACTGGAACATGGTTTTGACAATTTAAACATTTGGTTTCAAGCAGATTTGTTTACGAACTTCTTTTGATCGTAGTTCCAGTTCTGTAGCTCCGATTCGATTGTTTCTTTTTGCAAATCGAAGCTCTTCAGTTGAACTTTCAGTTTGGATCTTTTTATTTGAGTTTTACCCTTGCATGTATGCTTGATTGCTTATGTATGCTATTGTTTGTTTGCGATAGAATTTCCGGAGTGCGAAGCGTGCTACTACGAGTCTCTAAGGTTTTCAGATCGTCAGCAAGGCAAGTAACACTTTGATCATATTCCTTATTACCCAGTTTTTATGCATTAGTTTCAACCCTCAAACATTGGATGAGTAGGAACTGTTTAACATGTGGGTATTGGGAAGTAGATGATGAGGTAGAACCTATTATCGTTTATTTCAAACCCTGGGAGTAACTACTACGTTATGATTACACTGCTATGCTATGCCCGTAGACGTGGTTTGGTTGAGTGATTCATGACAGATGTGAGAGATTATTTATGAACTAAGGGTTTATTTAAGGTGGCTACTTTAATACACATCTGAGTGGATTGTTTGTGGGCACCTGGGGAATCCAGTGTTTTCCAAGGAGATCCCAGGGAATCCGTGTGATCATCCTATGGTTCGCCACCCAGGCTCAAAGGGATCATAAGATAATTCATGCTAGAAACTTCCGTGTGCAGCCACAAGCCATTATGGGCTCTGGCATAGTTGAGTATGTTGTGTGACCTCTTTTAGTGGTAAACTAGCAGATGTAGGGCATGTAGGTGGTGCGGTTTACCCATCGAAAGAGTTAATGCTTTTGAAAGACTGTGTCTCGGTCATCCGTTTCTCAAACACCATGTAGTGCGAGAAATTCAACGGAGGAGATCGAGTCTTGTGGGGAAAAGTGCGCAAACCTCTATAGAGTGTACAAACTATGTTAGCCGTGTCCCTGGTTATGGACATCTTGAGTATCTGGTTCTTGAATTATTATGATGATCGCATCACTCTTAATTAATTTGTTGGGTTATTGATTATTAATTTTGGGATTGAGATGGCGTTTCCATTCTCAATGTTTTTCAACCAACTTTGTAGTTAAATAAAATATATTCCTTTGCAGTAGGGAAAAATTGGCTTTACGCAAAAACAGTAACCATAGAGCCTCCACCAGCCATATATGCATGTACATATAGCTGTTATCTTGTTCATTGCTCTACAGTGTTATTTTGCCCGCATATTCCATGTGCTGACCCATTTCGGGCTGCAACGTATTATGTTGCAGACTTTTCACACGAAGAGTATGGTGCGCTAGGTTGTTGTCGTGCACTCAGCTATGCCGTTGGAGTTGATGGACTCATTTACCTTCGATGCTTCCGCAGTTATCTTATTTAGATGGCCTTAAGCCATATTATTATAATAAGTTCTCTTTTGAGACATTCGATGTAATAATTGTGTGAGTGCACTCTGTTATAAACCCTTCAAGTAATGTGTGTTTCGGCATTACCGGTCCAGGGATGACACTTATGCACAGAGGTTTGACCGTTTGAGGTCGGATCGCTACACCGGCCAAACCATAAAATTTCGATACATAATCGGGCCGTCATGCAAATCACTATGTATGATCCGCATCATGGGCCCAGTCATCTTGGTCCGATAACATGCCTAAATGTAAACTGGCCCACAAGTAGATTCGGGCCTTTAATAGGCCGAGTAAACCGTCGGCCCTATTTTCGCAAGAAAACTCAATGGGCTTTTAGGAGGCTGAAAGTATGTTGGGTGTGAAACGTGCCGAACAGCTCACGGGCCGGCAGCAGGCCGAAATAGACCCCAGCCCATGATTGTGCCAATCACATCACGGGCCATTAACAGGCCAAAATTGTCTCGGTCCTTGTTTGTCCCAATCAGATTATCGGCTGTGTGCAGGCCGGATGCAAACCGGGCCGTAGTTAGGCCCAACTATATGACGGCCTTTTAACAGGCCGAAATAAATATAGGGCCGAAATGTTAAACGGGCCTTCAACAGGCTGAAACTAATATCAGGCCGAATTACTAAATGGGCCTTTAGCAAGTGGGCCCATGAGTATAGCGTCCAGTTGACGGGCCGAATTTGATATGGGCTATAATTTGGCCCAAAGCCTCTTAAAGGGCCGGATCTTATCTGGGTCGTAATTTGGCCCAGAACGTGGTAGGATTTTAACGGGCCGGATCTCATATGGGCCTTTATTAGGCCCGGAACATGGCAGGCTGTTAATGGACCGGATCAAATATGGGCCGGCATTTGGCCCAAAACATGGTAGCCTGTGAATGGGCCGGCCCACTAGTGTCCTCAAAATCTTGTGGGCCTTTAGCTGGGCCGGCCCATTATGGGCGGCAAAATCTTGTGGGCCTTTAGCTGGGCCGGCCCTTTATGGTTTGCAAAATCTTGTGGGCCTTTAGCTGGGCCGGCCCATTATGGTCCACAAAATCTTGTGGGCCTTTAGTTGGGCCGGCCCATTATGGTCCGCAAAATCTTGTGGGCCTTTAGTTGGGCTGGCCCATTTAACCTATATGGGCCTCTGTTGGGCCCTGCCACGTGTCGACGTATCATAGGCATGTCTCCTCCAATGGACGGGCCACATCTGGCCCACCGAGGAGCAGACACATGTTTCCTCCGGCCAATGAGAATTTTACACGTAGAAAATCACCATTGGTCCGGGCTGTTAACGGGCTATCGGATCAAAAACCGGACCCGATAGCTTAACGGCGAGCCGCTATGGTGGATGCCATGTGTCAGTCACCCTTGACGAAAGCACTTCTATGATGCGCGATTTATTGTCATGGAAGTGGACACTTCCATGATGATAATTTTGGTAATGTCATGGAACACTTCTACGACAACATAGGTATGACTATCTTGATTCTGGCATAAAATCGTCATGGATGTACATGCATGACAGAAAACGTGACCTACTATGACAAACACGTATCATCACGGAAGTGTATTTTTTTGTAGTGTAAAATGGGTCCAAAGATGGCAATTAAACTATTTGGTTACACTTTATCCAAGACAACAGCGAACTGCAGGATGGTAAGTAAGAACTCTGCAGCCTTCTTTTTACTGCCCATAATGAGTTGTTTAGATGACAATGTCTGAAATCTTATTCCTTTGGAGTGGTTGCCAAAGCAATTTACTCAAGATTACCTCTCAAACTACATGATTGGTGGGCATGCAAAGGTTAAAGTATTTCTACCAGAACATGATGATTATCTAGATGTTTTCATGAAGACCGTGAAGGATGGGAGGTCGGCCATCACAAGGGGTTGGACTAGAGTAGTGCGTGCCTTCTGCATGGAGGAGGGCACAATATGGGCATCCCGATTCACCTTGTTCAGCAACCAGAATATATTTCGCCTCTTTCTTTACCGTCTTTAATAGTACAAGTATACAACTGTGGTTCATCATTCTTTATTTGGTTCTTATGTAATTCTTGAACATATGTACCTATGAATCGAATAATGCATTGGTTGTTTGAACCTGATGGATATGAATAAAGTTGTAGCATACATTCAAATTCAAATCCAAATCCGGTACAATTTGGAAAAGAAGCAATTAAATTATGGTGAAATTACGCTCTCCAGGTTGTTACGGCACACACGGTTGGTAAAACACATACGTTTGCGATATGCACCATAATCCGAGAAGGTTCACAGAGAGGAAACGTGTGCAAGCATGCACACAGTTGAAGTTTGCAAAGTGTGTGCGATGTCAGACAATATCACAAATGGTGCGGGCAAACTAAACGTTTGTGTTAGTTGCCTTATCGTACACGATTCGCAACCATGAGCTGTTTCTGATGAAGTATGCATCGTAAATGTTGCACCACAAAATAGCGTGTGTGATAGTTGTCGTGTACGACAATGTTACGATGGTCTGACGTTTTCTATCCTGTCCGACACTCGTACGACGATTAGCTAATCTTCTTAAGGGTGAACCGTTTGTGATGGGCCATGCATCATACATGTTCTATAATAGTGAACCATTTGTGATGGGTCACGCATCATAAACGTAGCACCACAGAATACCGACTACGATGGCAATGCTAGCAGAAACGAGTAGGAGTACTGTAGGGGCCCTATCCCTGACGGTTTCTAGGTCGTGTGGGAAGGACCCCCCCCCTATTGCCCACACTCACTTGGCGACGGTTCCAAATGCCGTCGCGGAAAGGGGTTTTAAACCGTTTGTTTAGGACCGACGTGCACCAGTGTATCCTCAGGTAGATCAGCATGAGTAGCAAAGGATTCACAAAAGGAAGCTACTATCTCAGATTCAAGTCCATATTTAGTGCTAAAGTCACGAAAAGCATCGGTGTCCATAAAAGATTTAACACAATCAAACTTACGGTTTATACCTGACTCCTTACCTTCGTCGAGTTCCCAATCTTTAGAGTTGAGTTTAATTATTTCCAATAAATCCCATTTGAATTCAATAGTCTTCTTCATAAAAGAACCAGTACAAGAAGTATCAAGCATGGATTGATCATTACGAGAAAGCCGAGCATAAAAATTCTGAATAATAATTTTTCTTGAGAGCTCATGATTAGGGCATGAATATAACTTTGACTTAAGCCTCCCCCAAGCTTGATCGATACTTTCTCCTTCACGAGGCCAGGTTATAAATGTAATTCCGATCATGATGAACTAGATGCATAGGATAAAACTTTTGATGAAATTCCAATTTCAATCGGTTGTAATTCAAAGTCCCAATATCATTGCATAGCCTACACCATGTCAATGCCTTCTCCTTCAAAGATAAAGGGAAGACCTAGTTATTTACTTCACCCTCGGGCAAACCTGCAAGCTTAAATAATCTACAAACTTCATCCACATATATTAGATGCATATCAAGATATAATGTTCCATCTCTTGGATAAGGATTAGCTAGCAGTTTATCTATCATACCCGAAGGAATTTCATAATAAATATTTTCAGTAGGTTCAGTAGGTTGAGGGGCAACTCTTTGCTCTTCCGACCGGGGTGAAGATACCCCGAACAAACCCCTCAAAGGATTATTTTCCATAGCAACAAGTGACAGTAAATTTCAGCACACAATATAAATGTTTCCTTACCAAATTACACTTACCAAAGGCACTTCACTCCCCAGCAACGGTGGCAGAAAAGAGTCTTGATGACCCACAAGTATAGGGGGTCTATCGTAGTCCTTTTGATAAGTAAGAGTATCGAACCCAACGAGGAGCAGAAGGAAATGACAAGCGGTTTTCAGCAAGGTATTCTCTGCAAGCAGTGAAATTATCGGTAACAGATAGTTTTGTGATAAGATAATTCTTAACAAGTAACAAGTAACAAGTGTAAAAAAGGTGCATCAAGGCGGCCCAATCCTTTTTGTAGCAAAGGAGAAACCTAGACGAACTCTTATATAAAGCAAAGCGCTCCCGAGGACACATGGGAATTATTGTGAAGTTAGTTTTCATCATGCTCATATGATTCACGTTTGTTACTTTGATAATTTGATATGTGGGTGGATCGGTGCTTGGGTGCTGTCCTTACTTGGACAAGCCTCCCACTTATGATTACCCCTTCTCACAAGGATCCGCAACTACGAAACAAGAATTAATATAAATCTAACCATAGCATGAAACATGTGGATCCAAATCAGCCCCTTACGAAGCAACGCATAAACTAGGGTTTAACCTTCTGTCACTCTAGCAACCCATCATCAACTTATTACTTCTCAATGCCTTCCCCTAGGCCCAAACAATGGTGAAGTGTCATGTAGTCGACGTTCACATAACACCACTAGAGGAAATACAACATACATCTCATCAAAATATCGAATGGATACCAAATTCACATGATTACTTATAACAAGACTTCTCCCATGTCATCAGGAACAAACGTAACTACTCACAAATCATATTCATGTTCATAATCAGAGGAGTAATAAATATCATTAAGGATCTGAACATATGATCTTCCATCGAATAAACCAACTAGCATCAACTAGAAGGAGTAATCAACACTACTAGCCACCCACAGGTACCAGTCTGAGGTTTTGAGACAAAGATCATATACAAGAGATGAACTAGGGATTGAGAGGATATGGTGCTGATGAAGATGTTGATGGAGATTGACCCCCTCTGGATAAGAGGATCATTGGTGATGACAATGATGATGATTTCCCCCTCCGGGAGCGAAGTTTCCCCGGCAGAGCAGCTCCGCTAGAGCCCTAGATTGCTCTTCTGCCCAGGTTCCGCCTCGAGACGGCGGCACTTCGTCCCGAAAGCTCTCTTCTAATTTTTTTGCAGGCCAAAATACATCATATAGCAGAAGATGGGCACCGGAGGCCTGCCAGGTGGCCCACAAGCCATAGGGGCGCGCCCAGGGGGTAGGGCACACCTCCTGGTGGGTCCCCTCTGGTATTTTCTTGGCCCAATATTTTTTATATATTCCAAAATAATTCTCCGTAAATTTTCAAGACTTTTGGGGTTCTGCCGAATAGTTCTCTCAGATTTGCTCCTTTTCTAGTCCAGAATTCCAGTTGCTGGCATTCTCCCTCTTCATATAAACCATGTAAAATAAGAGAGAAAGGCATAAGTATTGTACCAAAATAGGTAATAACAGCCCATAATGCAATAAATATCAATATAAAACATGATGCAAAATGGAAGTATCATGCTGAAGGAGGAATCACCCTCGACAGACCACGACCGATTAGCTACACTACAGAGTTATCATCAGGAGTGTGTTACAAAGTATCACCCTCGACACTCAATAGTAGCTATGCGGAGTTGTACAACTAAGAGGGTGAGGTGATGTGTCGTGCTCTGGACGTCGATCATGTTGACCGAGTCATTGATCATCAAACCGGGGCAATAGGGACAAGGTGAGGGGTCACTGATAGATCACTAACCAACCTATACTAAGCAGTTTAGGATAAGCAGGTAAGGTACAATAGTAGGTTACAAAAGCAGGCTATGCATCAGATAGGAGCAATCAATTACAGTAGCAAAATCTAATGCAAGCATTGGAGAGAAGGAGCTGGGCGATATCGGAATGATCAAGCGGGTTTTCTTGCCTGGAAGCTCTGCAGAAAGGGAAGAAGAGTCGTCGGTGATGTAGTCGATCACAGTAGCATCAACGGCGGTCTTGGAGTCTATGAGAGAGAAGAGGGGGAAGAAATAGTAAATACAAGCAAACAAAGGCATGACATGACAACATGCAGAGCTAGGGGTGTTCTAACGCAGCGCTAAACAATACCAGTGAATGGGAAGAACATCTGGGAATGTTTTCCAGAAGTTTGGTATTTTCGGACAAAGGAAACGAAGGGGGACGGTTCCATGTTCTCTATGATAGGGACGTGTGACACACGAACGGAGTGCGTATTCGGATTCGTCATACTTTTCTGAGCAACTTTCATGTACAAAACTTTTTCATCCGAGTTATGGTTTATTTTCTATTAATTTTCAAAGTTTTAACAATTTGCCAAAATTATTATTAATTTGAAAATAATGATTAAATGCCATGTGCACCCAGCTCTGTGTACACAAAGGATGACATGTGGGCCAGTGGGGCCTAGTTGACCAGTCAAAGTTTGACTGGTCAACATGGGGTGGCCCCCTGTCATAGGCTCATTTGTTAATTAGGTTAAATTAAACCAAATTGATTAAGCTAATTAATTAATTAACTAATTATCTATTTTTATTTATTTATTTTTCTTTCTAAAGGGGGCTGGGGGCCCCACTAGGCAGTGGGAGTTTTAGCGGGCGCGGGTTAACGGGGTTGCGGCGTCGGCCCGATTGGGCACACGACTAGGCCGCGTAGGAGGGGCGCCGTCCACGGCAGGTCGCCGGCGAAGCGCGACCGGGCGGACGTGGTAGGCGAGCGGGGGCGCAGTGGCCAGGGGAGGCGCATGCAGCGGAGACAGCAAGCGGCTGGGCGGCAGCGGGGGTCGCGGGCGCAGGTTGCAGCAGCGGGCGATGAGTGCGGGCTGGCGAAGGCGGCTGCGGCGGGCGGAGCAAGAATAAGCGGTGGCGATAGCGTGAAGTGATGTGAACAGAAGTACCAGCACGGCGACAGCAGTAGCAGGCAGAGCAGGGGCTGCGGGCGGTGGCAACTTGGGGCAGGTGCGGGCATGCGCGATGTGTGGGCGCGGCGGCTAGGGGCGTCGCGGGCTGACGCAGCTGTGGCTGCCACCGGGAGCAGCAGCACGAGAGCGGGGCACGATGGCGAGGTAGCAGCCTCGGTCAGCGGCGGAAGCAGACGGCTGTGCACGGGGCAGAAAGAGCGGGGCGAACAGGTGCGGGCACGCGTGTGCAGCAGCTGCAGCAAGCAGGCAGGGGGTATAGGGGATGACCCGGGGCGCGCATGGTAAGGGGAATAGGTCGCAGCTGAGCACCCGAGCGTGGGCGCAGCGGCGCAGTGTGTCGAATGGCGTCTACAGGCAGGGGAAGGAAGGGGAACGAATGAGGAGACGGTGAGCTCACCCTCGTTGCCGAGGTTCGGGCGTCGAGGCGTGAGGGAGTCCGACAGGGAGGAAACGGGGAGGACTGCGCAAGGGCGACATGGACGAGCGATGGCGACGTGGCTTCGGGCGCCCACTGATGTCTACTACACAACCTTCTTCTTGTAGACTTTGTTGGGCCTCCAAGTGGAGAGGTTTGTAGGACAGTAGCAAATTTTCCTCAAGTGGATGACCTAAGGTTTATAAATCCGTGGGAGGCATAGGATGAAGATGGTCTCTCTCAAGCAAGCCTGCAACCAAATAACAAAGAGTCTCTTGTGTCCCCTACACACCCAATACAATGGAAATTGTATAGGTGCAGTAGTTCGGCGAAGAGATGGTGATACAACTGCAATATGGATGGTAGATATAGGTTTTTTGTAATCTGAAAATATGAAAACATCAAGGTAACTAATGATAAAAGTGAGAACAAACGGTATTGCAATGCGTTGAAACAAGGCCTAGGGTTCATACTTTCATTAGTGCAAGTTCTCTCACCAATTAACATAATTAGATCATATAAAAATCCCTCAACATGCAACAAAGAGTCACTCCAAAGTCACTAATAGCGGAGAACAAACGAAGAGATTATTGTAGGGTACGAAACCACCTCAAAGTTATCCTTTTTGATCGATCTATTCAAGAGTCCGTAGTAAAATAACACGAAGCTATTCTTTCCATTCGATCTATCCTAGAGTTCATACTAGAATAACACCTTAAGACACAAATCAACCAAAACCCTAATGTCAGCTAGATACTCCAATGTCTCCTCAAGTATCCGTGGGTATGATTATATGGTATGCATCAGTCAATCTCAGATTCATCTATTCAACCAACACAAAGAACTTCAAAGAGTGCCCCAAAGTTTCTACCGGAGAGTCAAGATGAAAACGTGTGCCAACCCCTATGCATAAGTTCACAGGGTCACTGAACTTGCAAGTTGATCCCCAAAACATACATCAAGTGGATCACGTGAATATCCCATTGTGACCACAGATAAGCACATGCAAGACATACATCAAGTGTTATCAAATCCATAAAGACTCAATCTGATAAGATAACTTCAAAGGGAAAACTCAATACATTGCAGGAGATAGAGGGGGAGAAAAATCATAAGATCCAACTATAATAGCAAAGCTCGCGATACATCAAGATCGTGCCGAATCAAGAACAGGAGAGAGAGAGAGAGAGAGATC
Source organism: Triticum aestivum (assembly GCF_018294505.1). Taxonomy (NCBI): domain Eukaryota; kingdom Viridiplantae; phylum Streptophyta; class Magnoliopsida; order Poales; family Poaceae; genus Triticum; species Triticum aestivum. The sequence continues at coordinate 159,440,303 of NC_057814.1, forward strand.
AAACACATAGCTACTGGTACATACCCTCAGCCCCGAGGGTGAACTACTCCCTCCTCGTCATGGAGAGCACCGGGATGATGAAGATGGCCACCGGTGAGGGATCCCCCTCCGGCTGGGTGCCGGAACAGGGTCCCAATTGGTTTTTGGTGGCTATAGAGGCTTGCGGCGGTGGAACTCCTGATCTAGGTTATTTTCTGGAGGTTTCTGTATTTATAGGAATTTTTGGCGTAGGTCTCACATCAGGGGGGTCTCCGAATCGTCCACGAGATAGGGGGACGCGCCCGGGGGGGTAGGGCGTGCCCTCCACCCTCGTGGACGGCTCGGGACTCTTCTGGTCCAACTCTTTTACTCCTGGGGCTTCTTTTGGTCCATAAAAATTCCACAAAAATTGGCACGTCAATTGGACTCCGTTTGGTATTCCTTTTCTGTAAAACTCAAAAACAAGGAAAAACATAAACTGGCACTGGGCTCTAGGTTAATAGGTTAGTCCCAAAAATCATATAAAATAGCATATAAATGCATATAAAATATCTAAGATGGATAATATAATAGCATGGAACAATAAAAAATTATAGATACGTTGGAGACGTATCACCCACGGGCAAGCTCGAGGGGGGTCGGGGGCGCAGGGAGGAAAGTGGGGTTAGGGTTCGGGCGGAGGGGGTCGTCGGGCTTAAGTAGGGAGCAGCGGCACTGGCCGGTGGCCGGGTGGCCGACACGATCCCCCCCCCCACCCCCCGCCCCCCCCCCCCCCCCCCGATCCTATAGCGATGAGGAGGAACGATGAGGTGTGCGGCTAGGTCGGCCTGGCTCGGCCAGTGAGGCCAGCTGGGCCATTTGGCCCAGGGGTGGGGGTTTTCTTTTATTTAGTTTTTTGTTTCGTTTTCCTTTTTATTTTTGTTTATTTTCTTTTACTGTTTTATTTAATTTCCACATTATTTTAGTTTAATAAAAATATGAGACCCGCACCTAAATTAGTGTTTTAGTTTAAACCTCTGCCACAAAAAGTTCTAGGCCCAAATAAAATAGTTTCTGATTTTATAAATTAGAGAAGGCATTTAATTAATTGTGAATGCCACTATTTTAATTAATTTTGAGCACTTAAACATTTTATAAAAATTTGGTTTCTTCACCAATTATACTTATGAATTATTTGCCTCGGTTTGCACATTTTAGTTTTGGTATTTTGAAAACTTTAAATTTTGACTTTAATTTAAATTTGAATTTGAACCGGATGGAATCAAAGGGGGATTTAGCCACAATGAAAACAATCACATGGCACCATTAACATAGGATTACTGTAGCTTAATTATCCAGGCGTTACAAATCTCCTCCACTACAAGAAATCTCATCCCGAAATTTCAGGAGGTGGAAGGAAACAAAATGGGGTATTCATCTCGAAGACGATCCTCGAGTTCCCAAGTGGCTTCATCTTCAGAAGGATTTGACCACTAAACTTTTTAGAAATTTTATAGTCCTCTCACAGGTGCGACGTTTAGCTTGATCGAGAACGCGGACTGGACAGATACTTCAGACTTCGATGTAGAGTTTTCAATTCTCACAAAAGGAGAAGTGTTTCACGCATTCAAGGAATAAATCTGTGCTTTGGCATTCCGAACAAGATGAGCATGGTAGCTCACTATCTCATTTGATGGATGTAGTAGATGGACGGTTTTAGTGGCGCAAATGATAGAAGCGGTATGTGTTTTCAACCATTCCATGCCCAGAATGAGGTCAATATTGGATGACTTCAAAACACTGGGGGAAACATGGAGTTCCAGCCCTTCAATTTCAACGGGGACGTTGTGACTAACCATGGTGGTCCGACATTGGCCCGCGGAATGTAGCTTGGAATTCCGGCCAAGTGATGGTGGTTCCAACAAGTAAGGGATGCATCTGGCTATTCCACCATTGAGCAGTGGGACCTTTCAGGTAATAAGCCGCAAAGGTGACATAGTTGGCAGGGGCAGCAGACTCTAGCTCGAAAGTGATGTCACGGAACCAGTCATCTGCATCAAGGGGCTGAGTTGAGCTGCAGTAGATGACATGGTTGAGACGCGCAAAGTCTTGTATAGTCACTGGGCTGACTGTTGATTCATATTGAGACGCGTAAACTGAGCCATGATTCCTTCCATGAACTCGCGATTCAGCTCAAACTGATGTATCATTTCGGCCATGTATTCAGGAGGTGGTGGATTGTCGTCACCACGGTCATGGCCAGTGGGTCTAACCATCCTGCTTAAAGCAACAGGGGGTAGTTTAGCAAGGGGTGGAGCAAGTGTATGGAGTCATTCATGATGTAATCGGAACAATGAGCAAAGGCGCATTATGTACAAAGTAATAGTCATTAAAGACATACAGATACATACACGGGGCCAGTTACACGTTGTTCGTATGAGTTTGGACAAGGGAAACATCCTAGACATATTAGGCGGCACGCACGCACACGATGGCGGGATACATCAGCGGGACATAGCAAAGGCTACATCAGCGTCGAGGAAAACCACTGGAGCGAGGGATTTGCAAGTGACGAGGTAGGGTGCCCTTGATAAAAGGATCCTGCGGTCAGTGAACATTGTGAAGCAGATCTTGGCCCTCAATTCGAGAAAGGGATAATACAAATCTCCGGGTGGATGTGATCACGAGATCCTAATGTTAGAGTTAGCAAAATCATTTAACCCGAATAGAAGAGAGTTCAGAGTCCCAGAGTATAGACGAGGAGTAAAAAATCCTAATACCACCCATTGGCGATGTGGGCCCGTAAGCCACACAGCCATGTTGGTAAATCAGTTTTTTCAAAAACTAGACTCAACTCCGGCCAAGTAGTTGCAAAGGGGGTTCCTACAGGCAGTCGGCTCTGGTACAAACTTGTGAGGCCCCGATATGTCTCCGTGGTATCTATAACTTTTGATTGTTTCATGCCAATATTATACAACTTTCACATACTTTAGGCAACTATTTATATGATTTATTGGACTAGCCTATTGATCCAATGTCCAAAGCCAGTTCCTGTTTGTTGCATGTTTTTTGTTTCGCAGAAAATACATATCAAACGAAGTCCAAATGCAATAAAATTTTACGGAGAATTATTTTGGAATAATGTGATTTTTGGGAGTTCGAATCATCGCAAACGGGGGCCCACAGTGCCCACAAGACACCAGGGCGCGCCCCAGGTGCCAGGCGTGTGGTGCTGGGTTGTGCTCACCTCATACGTCGGTTGGAGCTCTACTTCGGGCGCAAGGAAGCTTATATCTGGAAAAAATCGTCTTAAAATGTCAGCGCAATCGGAGTTACGGATCTCCCGGAATATAAGAAACGGTTTTTGGCCAGATCAGGGGAACGCGAAACAGAAGAGAACAGAGAGGGAGATCCAATCTTGGAGGGCCGCCCGCCCCTCCGCCGCCATGGTGGCCATGGACCACAGGGGGAACTCTCCTCCCATCTATGGGGGAGGCCAAGGAAGAAGAAGAAGGAGGGGGGCTCTCTCCCCCTCTCTCCCGGTGGCACCGGAGTGCCGCTAGGGCAAGGATCGTGACGGCGATCTACATCAACAATCTTGCTACCGTCAACACCAACTCTCTCCCCCTCTATGCAGCGGTGTAACACCCCTTCTCCCTGATGTAATCCCTACTTAAACATGGTGCTCAACTCCATATATAATTTCCCCATGATATTTGGCTATCCTATGATGTTTGAGTAGATCTGTTTTGTCATGTGGGTTAATCGTGATCTTGGTTGGTATGATTGTTTATTTTATTTATGGTGCTGTCCTACGGTGCCCTCCGTCTCGCGCAAACGTGAGGGGTCCCCGCTGTAGGGTGTTGCAATTCGTTCATGAGTTGCTTATGGTGGGTTGCGAGAGTGACAGAAGCTTAAACCCGAGTAGGTGGGTTGTTGCGTATGGGATAAAGAGGACTTGATACTTAATGCTATGGTTGGGTTTCACGACCTTAATGATCTTTAGTAGTTGCGCATGCTTGCTAGAGTTCCAATCATAAGTGCATATGATCCAAGTAGAGAAAGTATGTTAGCTCATGCCTCTCCCTCATATAGAATTACAAGAATGATTACCGGTACTTGTTATAGATTGCCTAGGGACAAATGACTTTCTTGTTGACAAAAGCTATCCACTTTTATTACCTTGCAATTTATTTGTAGTTTTATTCTCACAAAGTACTCGTAGTTTTATTCTTGCAAAATAGTTTCATACTTGTTTTTGGTAAAGCAAACATCAAGTGTGCGTAGAGTTGTATCGGTGGTCGATAGAACTTGAGGTAATATTTGTTCTACCTTTAGCTCCTCGTTGGGTTCGACACTCTTATTTATCGAGGAAGGCTACAAACGATCCCCTATACTTGTGGGTTACCAAGACCTTTTTCTGGCGCCGTTGCCGGGGAGCAATAGCGTGGGGTGAATATTCTCGTGTGTGCTTGTTTGCTTTATCACTAAGTAGTTTTTATTTTCTGTTCTAGGTTGTTCTCTATCTTTAGTTATGGGTATGGAACATGAAACACCAAAAGAATTAGTGGTACTTGCTACTCATGGAGATGGGGAACTTCCTAAAAACCTCGATGCTCGTTATGTGAAAGATATTAAATACTACTTTGATAATCCTGAGAAAACACCATTCAACTTGATAATGGGAGTAACGTTGGATCAACGTGAATACTTTAGCGATTATCGCTTGACACAAAAAGGGAAATTATTATGGGATCAAATTGATATGTTGCATTGGTATGCTCGGGAGCTATGCTTGAGATATGATTATACTTGTTGCTCTAGGATGAATGCTCCACACCTTCCCTTTTCATGCAAATTTAATGATAATGAAACCTTGGCTTCTTATGCTAATGGTATATATGATTACTATGATGTGGAACGAATAGAAGATTTTTTTTGCTTTTAAGGGTGCTTATGAAATTGAATCTTTGTTTGAAAAGTTTAAAGATTTTGATGATTCAGTTTATAGACCTGAAAATTTTTCTATCCTTAAATACTGCTATGATAATTATAAATACAAGTCCGATATTGATGAATTTATTGAGAGAGTCTCCATTGTCCAAGAAGAGACTAATATTTTGCAGGAGTCTATGGAAGAAAGAATTGATGAAACTGTGAGCTCATTGGATGAAAAAGATGATGAGGAGAGCGAAGAACAAAAGGAGGAAGAATGAATTAGCTACCCGTGCCCACCTTCTAATGAGAGTAACTCTTCAACTCATACATTGTTAATGTCCCTTCGTTCGTACCGTAGGATGAATGCTAAGATAATTGCTATGGTTCCGTTGATTCTTTTGAAATATCCCTTTTTGATGAACTTGATGCTTGTTATGCTTGTGGCCATGATGCCAATTTGAATTATTCTTATGGATATGGACTTGATATAGTTCCTTATGTTGAGAATGAAATTGTTGCTATTGCACCCACACATGATAGTCCTATTATCTTTTTGAAAAATTCTCCAAACTACACTATATCGGAGAAGTTTGCACTTATTAAGGATTACATTGATGGGTTGTCTTTTACCGTTGGACATGATGATTTTGATGAATATAATATGAATGTGCTTGCTGCTCCTACTTGCAATTATTATGAGAGAGGAACTACATCTCCACCCCTTTACGTTTCTAACATGATAAAATTGCAAGAAACTGATTATGCTATGTGTTGGCCTTTACTTGATGTGCATGGATTGTTCATGTATGACATGCCGATGCATAGGAAGAGAGTTAGACTTTGTCATTGCATGATATATGTTGCTTTGTGCTTACTACTAAATGTCAAATCATTGTTAATTAAAATTGGCTTTGATATACCTTGGGATCCGAGTGGATCCATTACTTGAGCAATTTATGCCTAGCTTAATGGCTTTAAAGAAAGCGCTACCAGGGAGACAACCCGAAAGTTTTAGAGAGTCATTTATTTTTGTTGAGTGCTTTTATAAAGTTTAAAAACAAAAAATATAGAGGGGAACTTAAAAACTTTTTCATAAAAGAGAAGCGATTGGAAGTTATGCATTGGAGAACTGAGGGTCGACCTTGAACACTTGTGTTCATGCTCATGGAAACAATGTAGAATTTTTCATGAAGATTCTCACAAAAATAATTATCCCCTTGTACAATTCCATTGTATTATAAAAATAATGTGCCAAGATTTGCCTTTAGGATGAGTAGATTGCTTGTTGGTATGTGCGGTGCAAAAACAAAAACTTTGTCTGTAGTGCGTGATTTTACGTTTTTTACTGGAATGTCAAAAGTTTCTGAAACTTTTTGCACAGTCTTGCTATATAAATTATTTATTTTTTCCTAATTTTTCAGAATTTTTGGACTACCAGAAGTATGGTGAATGTTCAGATTACTACAGACTGTCCTGTTTAAGACAGATTCTGTTTTTGATGCATTGTTTTGCTTGTTTTGGTGAAACTATCGATTCTATCGGTGGTATAAGGCATGGAAAAGTTATAATATAGTAGATAAAATGAAAAAACAAAATATGAATTGGGTTAAATGAATTTGTTAACTCTAACTCTAGGTTCTCGTAAATACTTTCTCCCAGAGAGCACCTCACTCCAGATGATTGCTTGGTGCACCAGAAGATTCTGAAGATACTCTCCGATGTTTTCCCGAGACCCTTGTACCCTTCGCCGTTGCGATCCCTACCATCGATAAATCCTTATGAGTAACTACCTACATTGTCATTCATACCTTCATCCCCAGTTGCTCTTGTTACTACAAGATGTCCTGAAATACTCCTCGATGTTTCGAGAATCCTATATGCTTACTGCCCTGCAGTTCCTTGCCGCGTGAATACCCCTATGAATAATTCCTCACACTTATCGAGGATTTTTTCATTCCTATTTGATCAAGTGATTCACAAGATACTTTGAAGTACTATCCGATCTTCCGAAAATCCTCAGTAGCCTATTACTCTTGTTCCTCCTTACCTGCTTACATTATGGTTGCTTCCATATGTCTAGCAATGTTTGTTAGCATCCTTTGTCATTGTAATTTTGAGCATTAGATTCGATATGTATGTGAATGCTCGCAATCATCAATCACAATTAAGATCCTTCCCTTCGACTCAGATGTCACCCCGGACATGAGCTGGTGTTCGACAAATCAAGCCTTGATTGATTGTCATTCTGAGTCCGTTCAACTTATCCATCCTTAAACAAAGCATTTTCTTCTGATCCATTGATTTGGAAATCATAATTCCTTTGCATTTGAGCTTGAATTAGTCAGTTGTTACTATAGTCTGGTCTCCTTGCATTCTTTCTTCTTCTAGTTGAGTACCGACGCTCACATCAGATCCCTTGTGGACCACCAGATCCTTTGCTGGGTTTTATCCAACTGCGTCCTTCATATTCAATAACCTTGTGAGCCTTTCCTCGGATACATAATGCCTTTGGTAATTGTATCCCCGCTCTTGTCAACCATACTCTGCTTCCGGGCTTGAGTTATTTACTTGTGAAGTTTCTGGTATATGTTCCTAAGATGACCCTATGGGTTGAATCTATGTCTTCCCTAAATCCGTGTGAACTCAAAAATTATGCGGGTTATACTCAACTGGCTTTTCGTTAGGTAAAAATTTCAACTCTACGACTTCTTCGGATGTGAGAAGTGAATGGAAAGTTGTGCATTAGAGAAGTGGGAGTCGACCTTGAACCTTTGTGTTCATGCCCATGGACCCGATGTGGAACTTATCAATGAAGCTTCTTGTAATAATAATAATCCCCTTCTGATAAGTTCATCTTGTATCTATGTTTGGTCCTTTGCAACTGTGGTTCTGACCATATTGTTCTTCTTTGATCCCATTTCTCGAAGAAGTTAAAGTACGTGTCTTCTGCAGATCACTTCACCTATCCAACCTCTATTTTGCTCTACCCTAGAGTATTACCCACTGGTATCTCGAGAATATCACGGAACTACATAACTTCTTATGAGTTCTTCATCAACTATTATTTCTCGCCGATTCGAATTTTCCACGGGTTCTGAGTTATTAGACACTCGAGAACACCTGTGACTAGCCCCGGGCGTTCGGTCTTTACGGTTTGTTCGGTTCGGTCTTTTCGGTCTTCCAATAATTCGGTATTCTAGAATTGAAGACCAAAATAATTTCGGTCTTTTCGGTTCTTCACTATTCGGTCTTCGGTCTTTATTATTCGGTCTTCGGTCCTGACCAAATAGACCAAATTAATTTGGTAGAACTCGTATTCATGTTACTTCCAGTACCAATACATGTTTATATTTGAGAGCGGAAAGTGCCAATACATGTTTATATGCAACATCAAGTAACAAAGTACCAGTACATGTTTACATTTGAGAGCAAGTAACAAGATTCATATGACACAAAGTAAGAAGATTCATGATTCAGCTTCAATTGGCTTGTCATCTTGAGCAGCTTCTAGATTGGCACCTTCGACAACTGTTGGTTCGGCAACTTCATCATCAATAATACTACGTAACACGGATTCGTCTCCTGCTTCTGCAGCTGCTGCTTCTGCATCTGCCTCTACACTCATAAATGCATCTTCATTCTCATTCAGTTCCTCATCATGTTTAGAAAACATCTAAAAAAGAGGACATTAGTCTGTCAAACAACATTGACCTGATCAAATCACAACATAAATATACACCATGTATATATCTAGTTTCAGGAAACAAGCACAAATGCATTACTGTGTATGCAGTACTGAAGTATTGAAGCTGCTAACATTTGACACAAAACAAGCACAAATACAGTGTTCTATTTGTTGTCCCCAAGTGCTAACATTTGACGCAAAAAAGCAAGGGCATGTATTGCCTACAAAACACATTCTGCGGGAGTGCTTATTTTCGTGGGAATCACAGGTTTACAGAGAGGTGGGATAGCTCACCTTCAGCTGCGATGTGGAGAACCGAAAGTGGGCAGGTCGTCGGGAGGTGGAGCACCGGCAGCGGACGAACCATGTGGAAGAGGACGGGTAGTGGTGAGTGGTGACGAACTGTGGTGGTTGAACTGGTCCTCGGGTGGTGGAGCACCGGCGGCGGACGGCCGCGTCGTAGGCGGTGGAGCGACCGACAGGAGGTTGGGGTTGGCGGCGGCGCAGGGCGACAGTCTTCACGGTCAGGGGCTCGGGGCCGCCGCTCGCTGTGCCCGTCTTCACCTGCCAGGGCCGCCGCTCGGGCGCCGGTCTTCACCGGCCAGGGCCACCGCTCGGGTGCCGGTCCTCGTTCTGGGGCACGCGGCGTGCATCGAGGCAAGCAGCGGGCGGCGGCTAGGGTTAGTAGTGGGAGAACGAGAGATTGGCTGCTGCTGGTTTCTGTGAATCGGGTGTGAGGATGCGAGGTCGTGTACTCTACTCCGTAGTTGGGTCTAGTGCGTGACCATTGGGCTGGCCGAACGGGCCTTGGGATGGGCTTTTATTAATCGGTCTATTTGGTCTATTCGGTCCTAAACATAGCATGACCGATCAGACCGAAACTAGTTCGGTTTTCTATTTGCACAGACCGTTTTCTATTCGGTCTTTTCTAATTCGGTCTTTTCGGGTTCGGTCTCGGTCTTTTCGGTTTCAGTCTTCGGTTTTTATGCCCGGGCGACCTGTGACACCCCTGTTTCAATCGTACACTAATCATACACGCAAATGTGTACGATCAAGATCAGGGACTCACGGGAAGATATCACAACACAACTCTAAAAGTAAAATAAGTCATACAAGCATCATAATACAAGCCAGGGGCCTCGAGGGCTCGAATACAAGTGCTCGATCATAGACGAATTAGCGGAAGCAACAATATCTGAGTACAGACATTAGTTAAACAAGTTGCCATAAGATGGCTAGCACAAACTGGGATACAGATCGACAGAGGCGCAGGCCTCCTGCCTGGGATCCTCCTAAACTACTCTTGGTCGTTGTTAGCGGCCTGCACGTAGTAGTAGGCACCTCCAGTGTAGTAGGAGTCGTCGTCGATGGTGGCGTCTGGCTCCTGGGGTCCAACATCTGGTTGCGACAACCAGGAAGAAATGGAAAGAGGGGAAAGAGGGAGAAAAGCAACCGTGAGTACTCATCCAAAGTACTTGCAAGCAAGGATCTACACTACATATGCATGGGTATCTGTGTACAGGGGCAATATCGATGGACTGAACTAGAATAAAAGGGGGATAGCTAGTCCTGTCGAAGACTACGCTTCTAGCAGCCTCCATCTTGCAGCATGTAGAAGAGAGTAGATGGTAAGTTCACCAAGTATCATCGCCTAGCATAATCCTACCCGGCGATCCTCCCCTCGTCGCCCTGTGTGAGAGCGGTCACCAGGTTGTATCTGGCACTTGGAAGGGTGTGTTTTATTAAGTATCCGGTTCTAGTTGTCATAAGGTCAAGGTACAACTTCGGGTCGTCCTGTTACCGAGGATCATGGCTATTCGAATAGATAAACTCCCCTGCAGGGGTGCACCAAATAACCCAACACGCTCGATCCCATTTGGCTGGACACACTTTCCTGGGTCATGCCCGGCCTCAGAAGATCAACATGTCGCAGCCCCACCTAGGCACAACAGAGAGGTCAGCACGCCGGTCTAAATCCTATGGCGCAGGGGTCTGGGCCCATCGCCCATTGCACACCTGCATGTTGCGTGGGTGGCCGGAAGCAGACCTAGCCTAGCAGGTGTTCCAGTCCAATCCGGCGCACGCCGCTCAGTCGCTGACATCAAGAAGGCTTCGGCTGATACCACGACGTCGAGTGCCCATAACTGTTCATGCGTAGTTGGTTAGTGCGTATAGGCCAGTGGCCAGACTCAGATCAAATACCAAGATCACATTAAGCGTGTTAATTGAAGTATCCGCGAACGCCGACCAGGGCCAGGCCCACCTCTCTCCTAGGTGGTCTCAACCTGCCCTGTCGCTCCGCCACAAAGTAACGGTCGGGGGCCGTCGGGAACCCAGGCCCACCTCCACCGGGATGGAGCCACCTGCCCCTTCAGCCCCCATCTCCGAACAATATCATAAGTAATGTAACAGTATAAAGTATATAGCATATGCCCGTGATCACCTCCCGAAGTGATCACGGCCCAGTAGTATAGCATGGCAGACGGACAAGAGTGTAGGGCCACTGATGGAATACTAGCATCCTATACTAAGCATTTAGGATTGCAGGTAAGGGTAACAACTGTAGCAACAATGACAGGCTATGCAGCAGAATAGGATTAACCAAAAGCAGTAACATGCTACACTACTCTAATGCAAGCAGTAGAGAGAAGGAATAGGCGATATCTGGTGATCAAGGGAGGGGGGCTTGCCTGGTTGCTCTGGCAAGAAGGGGTCGTCATCACCGTAGTCGTACTCAGTGGCATCAGCAACGGTCTCGGGGTCTACCGGAGAAGAAGAGGGGGAAGAAACAGTAAATACGGAGCAAACAAAGCATCACAAAACATAACAAGGTAATACGCGGTGCTAGGTGTGCCCTAACGCGGTAGGAGGTGATACCGGCGAAGGGGGGAAACATCCAGGAAAGTATCCCCGGTGTTTCACGTTTTCGAACAGATGAACCGGAGGGGAAAGTTGCGTGTTCGCTATGCTAGGGATGTGTGGCGGACGAACGGGCTACGTATTCGGATTCGTCTCGTCGTTCTGAGCAACTTTCATGTACAAAGTATTTTTCATCTGACTTATGGTTTATTTTATATTAATTTTCAAAGTTTTTAAACATTTTTTGAAATTATTTTAATTCTATTTAAATAGTAAAAGGCTATGTGTACACAGCAGAGGTCAGCCATAGCCTATGACCTGTGGGGCCAGGGGACCCTGTTGGCCCAGTCAACTGTTGACTGGTCAACAGTGTGAACAGTGCACACGGGACCCGCCTGTCATTCTCTCTAGTAATTCCAACACTAATTTAACATTTATACTAAGCAGTGGACCCCATCTATCGTTGATACAACAGGGTAATAAGCAGGGGGTTTAACTTTTTGACGTGTCTACCGAGCGGCCGGCGGCTCGGTATCACTCCAGGGCAGCCTTCCCATTTTAGTATATTTTTGTCCTAATCAAACAGATTAGGAAATATTTTGTCCTTCTAATAAGAAAAAAACAAAGACCATACAGCGTGTTTAAACAAAATTGAAAAACACACATGGAAACAAGTGTGAACGCATTTAATTCGAATTGTAACATTTAGAAAAGTCATAACTTTTGAACCGAATATCGAAATAAAATCCGCTTTCACCGTTGAACTCCTCGTGATGTGCTCTTCGAAACTAGATCCCACATGAGTATGTTTCGGTAAACTTTTTTTTGTGCAATTTTGTGCAACTGCCCAGTTGTTGATGTGCAACTACCTTAGTCGACGTGCAACTACCTAATAGTCCATGTGCAACTTTCTCTATATCCATGGATGTGCAATTTTAGTTGATGGCACTCACCCCAAACTACCCACTATCAAGTGAGATATGCAATTTTGTCTGCTGGCCCCTCAACTTCTTAGTAGTCTATGTGCAACATTTTCCCTATAGTTGGAAGTGCATTTTTTACTGTTTGCTACCTCGGTCAACTGCGAAGCAGTGGATGTGCAACTTCAAAAGTTGTCCCAGCCAACTACCTAATGGTCGATGTGCAACTTTCCCCCGTACCCGTGGGTGTGTAGTTTTCATTGCTAGCACCCCTTGCCACCCACCCTAGATAATGAGATATATATCTTTAGGGTCTCACCTATAGACAACTTTTCTCTACCCTCATGGTCTTATGGATGTGCAGTTTTTCACCATCCAACAAATCCATGTAGGTGAGATGTGCAACTTTATCTGCTAGCCCAGCCAACCGCCGAGCTGATTACGTGCAACTTCGCCTATTGCCACCGCCAACTAAAACTAAATATCCACAAATATGGAGGGGAAGGAGTTGCCCATTGACTACTATAAAGTTAGCTAAAACAACAGAGTAAGTTGCACATATAGCTGATAAGGTAGGTCGGGCATGGTATGACAATAGTGAAAACCTATATTATCCATGAATAGGGAATGTGAGGGTTGCACATCGACTACTAGGTAGTTGGCCAAGTAGTAGACTAGTTGCACATCACTAAAAATATGTTGACATGGTTTCTAGGTTCTCAACCTCATAAGAATTTTGATCATCTAGCTTTACAAAATGGTTTTCAAAAAAGTTGCACCATGCTGTATTAAAATTGCACGATCTAGTAATACAGTTGCACAATATAGCATCAAAGTTGGCATCAAAAAAAGTTCTCCAAAACATATCCATGCGGGATCTAGTTTCTCGTCGCGAGAATTCCAACGGTGAAAACGGATCTGAATTCCGATGCATGGTTTGAAAGATACGACTTTTTGAAAATTTGTATACCGGAATAAATGCATA